>NC_049216.1:31201855-31389355 GCF_013347855.1 Anguilla anguilla | reverse complement strand
ACACAAATGCACATGCAACCACGCACGCACACACGCGCACACGAACATGCAACCACGCACGCACACGCAAACACACACGCACGCACGCAAACGTCCTTACGTCGGCGAAGAAGTGCGCCCTCTGCGCCTGTTTGATCTTGAAGCGTTTGATCTTCTGCTGGATCCTCTTGTCCCTCACCAGACGCTGCTCAGTGGCCCACTCACAGTGCAGGTAGGAGCTGGCGGAGCAGGCGGAGAAACAGCACAGCGCTTTCACACGCTAGCACTTCTCCATCATCCTCCCCCTTTTACAAGCCTTTCCAACCCAGTAATACCACAGCCATGTCCTACATCAATACAGTGCATGTGTCCTATGGAAGTGGATCAATGTGTACTTGGAAAACAAATACATGGCAGCGCATGAATGCCGCTGCCCGACTCATCTACAACCTTCCCAAATTCTCCCACGTCACTCCTCTGCTGCGATCACTCCACTGGCTACCGGTCGCTGCCAGGATCCGGTTCAAAGCCCTGACCCTTGCCTACACTGCAGCCAACAGGACAGCCCCCATCTACTTGCAGGACATGACTCGATTCTATGTGCCTGCTCGACCACTCCGCTCTGCGGCAGCAGGGCGCCTTGTAACCCCTCCCACCCGCCTAAAGGGATCACAGAGCTTCTCCACCCTAGCTCCCCAGTGGTGGAACGAACTCCCCGTCCCTCTCCGAACCTCCCCCTCACTACCCACCTTCCGCCGTGGCCTGAAGACTCATCTCTTCAGACTATACCTAGACTAACCACCACCACGCTGTATATTTTCCCTCTTTAAACCCCCCCCCCCCCTTTTTCATGACACTTGTTACATGTTGCCCCATCCCAGCACTTTTTGGTAATTTGTATTTGTCCTAATACTGTAGCTTATTCTTCTGCCTAGTTGGCTTTGCAGAGGTTAGGTCAGAGTGAACTGTGTTCTTGGCTAGAAATAGCTGTACAAAATAAGTATTGTACCTTACTGAACCTGTGTTTAGCAGTTGTCTATGACCATGAAATGCACTTTTTGTACGTCGCTTTGGATAAAAGCGCCTGCCACATAAATGTAATGCTGTTCCAGATCGTTTATGCATTTTCATGTAGAGGAACAGAGAGAGCGTTCCTTATCCTGCTTCTGTGGACAGAAGGTGTACGGTTGGCACACAGTACAAGCGCCATTTCGGATTATTTCTCCAGGCCAGGCAGCGGCAAGCACTTCAGATCTTTCTCAGAATTACATGCAGTCACGACTCTGAAATTTAGCCCAAGGCCCATCTCCCCATGAGATCACAAAAAGGAGGTCTTACTAGTTTTTGTATTTCACGAAGAACTCCTCCACTTCAACCACGACTCCAGGAGAGACCTGCGGGAGAGATTTTAACACCGTGAGAAAGCGATTCAGCGGTCGCTAGCTGAGCACGCGACTTCATAACGGACCACTTCAGAAAACCCATCGCAAGCGCAGTAGAGCGACTACCTCGTTCTTCAGCACACGAGACGCCATGATTTTATCAACGACGGCAGCATCTTCCTCACTGGGGTTCTCCTGAAGAAATGATAAAAAAAGAAACCAGTGTGACTAAGTAGATATACATCTTTCTGCTCATAGTGCACTGACGCTATGCTGTTTGAATTTTACCTCAGTTTTGCTAATGTGTGATATTTTAACAGGATCCTGTAAGATGGCGGCTGATTGGTCTGGAGCAGGGCGTGAGGCTCGGCAGGCCCGTACTCACCACAAACAGCTGAGCGGACGGGCCCTTGCGGCCGGGGGCGCTCTTGGGCTTCTTCGCCTTGACGATCACCCGCGCCTCCTCGTCCGACACCCGGGACTCCCCATCCTCCACGTACTTCTTCCTCTTCACCTGCCGGTTGGATCTTCTCTTCTGAGGGGGGAGAGGTTAAAACGTGGATAATGTCAGGCGGGATGGCAGTCAAGAAGCAGCGTCCCGCTATCCCAGAAGGCCATGCTTTGCGATTGTTCTCGACAATACAACATGCTGAACACCACCGGATCACAGAACTACAGAAAAGACTGCGTTGAACGGAAGAAAAGACTTCGTGGTCATTAGCCGTTCTCACAGCCGCTGAAGGTCCCCGTTCATCTGAAACGCTCTACTCCATTCATCTCTCACTCAGAGCGATGAAAGCCCGCCTCGCGCAGACCGCTACGGTGTCAGATTCAGCGGCCTGAGCGTCACTGAGCGTGCTCGGGGTCAGAGGTCACGGCCCCCGTGACGTGCTCCGCGTGAAAGAGGTCTGAAGTGAAGCCACGCTGTACAGCGCTGGGCGGCCCTGCTCTGGGGAGCGGCAGCAGGACGCGCGGAGTCTGAATTACGATAATAACCGTCATTACCGCCACCGGCCTAATTACTGGCGCACATCAGTCAATGAACGAACGAATTTGGGGGGCGACGCTTTCATGCGCTGTGACTTCGGGGGACCCCTGACACGCCGTTAATCTGCAGTGAGACAGACGGGCGGGATGTCTGCGCGTTCGGAGACAAAGAGCGCGCAGAGCCCGACGGAGCGGCCCCGAAATCTTCCGGCCGCCGTTAAAAAAAAAAATTTAAAAAAAAGCCACCGTCTCCGACGACGACGACGACGACGCGCCACATTCACCCTCGCGGCTCAGCCTAAATGAGTCATCATCATCATCGTCGGAGAGAGAGAGAGATTTAATTAAGGTCGGGACGAGATTCAACGAGGATAATTATATCTTCGCCAGGCAGACACGGGTGATCAAAAAAGAAGTGTTGAGACAAGTCGCATCCGCTCGCTCGACAGAGACGGCTGCGTATCCGCAGCGACGAGCGTGTGGCCCTCGCGGCCCCCTGTGAGCACGGATACGTCACCTGCTCCCCCAGGATTAATTTAGCGTGTGAAGGGGGGGGGGGCTCACCGAATCGTCCTCTCTGGGGGGAGGGGGGGGGACCTGTGTGAAGAGGTGGGGGCTCACCGAGGAGTGCGTTTGTGAAGCGTGGGGGCTCACTGAATTATCCCTCTCTGGAGGAGCGCGTGTGTGGAGGGGGGAGCACGTGTGTGAAGGGGGGGGGGGGGGGGGGGCTGGGGTTGGGGGCTCACCGAATCGTCCTCTCTGGAGGACCGGCGAGGCGGCGGCTCGTCGTCCGACGGCTCCTCAGAAGACTCGTTCTTCCGCTTCCTCCTCTTGCCCAGCTTGATGACGATTTTCCTGTGAGCGAAATACAGAGAGAAACTCACGTCACAAATATAACAATAACAAAAAAAATTTTTACATTTACATCAGTCCATTAGACATCATACCATATTAGCATGAAAAAACGCCACTGTGCACAGCGTGCGACAGACATTTCTGTTCAAAAAATGCATTAACGCCCCCACGGTGCCTTCTGTGGGGGAGAAAAATCTAAGCAGCACCCAAACCCAGAATTAGTCACTCTCGCCAACTACTTTGAACTTCTGACCTTAATTAAACAGAGGCTGTGAAAGAGCGGTTCAGCTTCATTCACAAATGCTGTCGGCTAAGCTACAGGCACCAGGGCACACATGTCACTCTGCAGCACTTGCGAGTGGAGAACCTGATATCCCACAATGCACTGCAGCCTCTCTCAGTTTCGACCAGAAAAATAACGGCTCGTGCAGTCAGCCTTCAGTCCGTCACCTCGTACTGGCGTCAACAAAACAGAGGTGCTATGTGACCCACATCTGTCAATACCGCCTGCCTTTCTCCCAGCTGGTTAGACTGAGCGGCTGAACGGATTCAGCAGAGTAACGGAGGCCACACTTGATACTGACTGATAGGGCAGCGGTGTGGTTGTGTGCCGAGGTGTTTTCTCCTGGATTTATACCGTCAAACCGCAACTGTGAAGCAGCATCTGTCATGCTTATCAGGACAGGGCACTGTTTTTGATGGATCTTTCACAGAGCGAAGGAGGTTCCTGATCTCGTGGGGCTGGTACATTCACGGACGGCGTTATCGTAGTCTTCTTGACCACGGCGTGCTTCATATGAGAGGGGTACGGACGGTCACCTTTTCGTAAATGGACTGCATTTATATAGCGCTTTTATCCAAAGCGCTTTACAATTGATGCCTCTCATTCGCCAGAGCAGTTAGGGGTTAGGTGTCTTGCTCAAGGACACTTCGACATGCCCAGGGCGGGGTTTGAACCGGCAACCCTCCGACAGCCAGACAATCTGTCTTACCTCCTGAGCTACGTCGCCCCATTTTCATCACTTCAATAACATTTCATCTCTCTCGGTCGCCTCGTTCTTCAGTTCTTTCACAAATACACAGCGACGGCAATCACGATTTTTACAGCTCTGAGCCAAAGACAGAGAGCTAATTACCTTCGTTAGTTACTCACACTTCCCGTGACTAAATCAACAAGAATCTCTGAAAGCCGTAGGTGCCCTTAAGCTTAAGAGGCAAAGTGTAAACAAAAACAACAGCTTTTTTAATGAAAGCCAACGCACGCACCAATTTAAAAGGAAAACAGATGGATACACGAGGGCTACGCATCCTGAATAATCTGATATTTGAATATCGTAAGGCTAATTCCTTCTTCCTCTGCTCCCCAGAAACATGCAAAGCAGCAGTTCTGGGCAGATAATGACTCACGGCAGAGAGCTCTGCGCTCTCTCACACGTTCCGGAAATGAAAAATACCCACGATCCCCGCATTACGCTTCATATTAACATTCTGCAGGATTTCTGCAGGATTCCAGGACCTTCCTTCATGAATATTGATGACGACAATGACAGAACAAATATTAAAATACTAGTTGTGAAATTCCTGCAGTACAGTTTTCAAAACCCTTTGGAATGAACATTTTCAGAGTATCCCAATGCTTCTAGGGAACTGAAGACTGAAGACCATTTTCTCACACGTGCTCCTGAACAACACGGTGGACTCTGAGGAGAGCACCAGCGGTCAGAGTGCTGCCTGTACGTGATCCCGTACGGCAAATCTGCCCTTCGAGGCCATTACTGCAGCTGCTCTCCTTTCCTACTCGATGGCTCGTTGACTAACGTGGCAGACAGCTAACCAGCAGAGCTCACACACTGAAGCTCCACTTTGCACCTGCATTACACACCGTTACAATCAGAGCTGGATCTGCCCTTACAAAGATCCAACTTCGAATCGATGCAAAAATGCAGCTTCAGTGTGTTGCAGGCAGTACTGCATGTCATCGCTAACTCCCATAGCCCTGAACCCATAGTGATGTGCGCATGACTATAACTATACTTATTTGCTAATGTAGCAGACGGACCAAAAACTTTGCACACTTGGGTGTCCCACAGCTAAACCTGTCCTGATTACAGGGGAAGAATGGAGACTCGGTACTGCCGGCCCCCAGGACTGGGACTGGGTAACTCCGGAACAGGGCATCGCCCAAAATAAAGAATTCCTCTGAGCATGCAGCCACATTTAACAATTCAGAGATTTATTATTCAAATTCACCTTCAAACTCCACATGCTGCTGGTCTATTAGCTGCATTAAACAATATTCACCAACGGAAAAAAATACAGCTTTTAGAAGAGCACGGTATTAGGTCAGCGAAGACAGACACGGTCTCTTTTCCACGGAGCTTGGAGCCAGGCCACACACAGGCCCACAGCGTTTGAACGCTCAGAACGCATGAGAACCTGAGGGTTTCCACCGCTGGTCCTCCTCCAGTGGATTTGCACAGAGTTTCTGCAGCCCCACGCTCCACACGCACTCACTCACAGTGGGCGGTGAGTCACTGCACAGCTGCGATCGTACAATAAACACGCGGAGAGCGCGGAGATAGCTGCTCCACTAACACCCCCCCCCCCCGTGATCTGACATCTCCCCAGCACTGCTGCAACACAAACATTTCAGTTCCATTTATGGTTTTTATATGCTTTTCCTTGCTTAATGCAAAATGCAATTTAAAGTGAAGATGGCAACAGCCAGCAGGCTGCGCAGGGGTAGCCTACATCATGACCTTGCACCGGGTGTGCCGACCAGACTTAGAGCACAGGAGCCAGAGCCAATTTTTTTCATGCAAAACTGGCATACCTGGAACTGAAGGAGCAAACTGTACAGCTTGCATTCCGCTCTGAATACTGCCCAGTTCTACACTACTGTGACATAAACACATGCAAATTAATGTAAATTGCATAGATGGAAACGTGGGCGGGGCTAAGGGTCCCTGAAAGAGTTTTTTTCCAACGCATATTCTCCAGATGGTGGATTTTAATCAAAGGAAAAAAGAAAAAAAAAAACACAATGTTACACAACATAGAGTCCCAGAAGTCTCCTGGGTTATGAAAAGTAACAACCGATTCAAGTAACGGCCCTTTCTTATGAATGTTTCACCTTTGTTTAGGAGAAATTGTGTTTTTTTGTTAGTCTGGTCTATCAAATACTACATTACCCATGAGCCTCAGCATCTGCTTCTATGATGACAACATGGGCCAGACCCTAGGACCCAGAGCCCATGAAATTGAAGAGATCTAGGAAGCATCCTCATTGTCTGGTCTAACTAACTTTACCTCAACAAAATGGCGAACCTCCAGAAAATCGAGCTCTGTGACTGGATGATTCCTATTTCAATATTCATGAAGACTGGTAGTTAATGTATCTTCCAAAATTGTTATGGGCACAGTTTTGCACCCTTTCCTTTTTCCAAATGTTTTGCGATGATAAAACCGGGAGAGTGTTTGAAATGCCCAAACTGCGCTTCACGTTAGACTGTCATGGTAAAAAGTGATTTTTGGATTTTTTGCTTCCGGAAACTAAGTTTCCCTCAAAATAACCACGCCCTCGTTTCTACTCTACAAACGCGGATCATTGAGGCCTCTGAAAGGCCTTTATCTTCAAATATACGCTGCATTCTCATACCCAGCATGCTTCATGTTCTGGATTCATAGCATGGAATCATGCTTACAGTGATGTCATGAACGCCTTGATGCCTATTTGACGATCCCAGGATCAGTCAGAGAAACACAACTGCTCCTGTACTTCAGACTGCCGGTACTTTGAAAGAGAGCAGCAAGAAGAAACAGAGGGAAGATAAAGGAGTTCTCAGACAAAGTGAGGAACCATCAGAAGCTGCCGTCTCCCACCCAGAGTCAATCCCGCAGCAGAATTTGAGAAAATGAAAGCTGCATTTTTCTCTACTGGCATAGTCTACAAGGGACTTAGGCAATGCAGAGAGAGAGGGGGAGAAAGGGGGAGAGGGAGAGAGAGAGAGAGGGGGGGAGAGGGGGAGAGAGAGAGAGAGAGAGAGAGACGCAGAGGGTGTGTGTCCTCCAGGAACAGCTCTCCCCCACCTCCCCTCCCCTCCCGCACGCTCACAAGCCGCACACAGAGCTGTCACTTGCCGAGAATCAGCGCGTGTGTCGGAGGAGCTGTCGGCACTGTGTGCGTGTGGGGAGAGATGAATGACATGTGTGTGTGTGTGGGGGTGTGTATGTGTATGTGGGTGTGGGTGTGCATGCATGTGTGTGTGTGTGTGTGTGTATGCCCCCCTTCCACAGGATGTGCCTGTGTGTGTGTGTGCACGCGTGCGTGCGTGTGTGTGTATGTGCGTGTGTCTGTGCGTGTGCATACATGTGTGTGTGTGTGTATGCCCTCCCGTATGAACGCCCCCCTTCCTCAGGATGTGCGTGTGTGTGCGTGCGTGTGTCTGTGCACGTACGTGCGCACGTGTGTGTGTGTATGCCCTCCTGTATGAACGCCCTCCTGTATGAACGCCCCCCTTTCTCAGGATGTGCCTGTGTGTGTTATTAGCTCCAGAGAGAGAGAGAGAGAGAGAGAGAGAGAGAGAGAGAGGCAGGCCGGGCCCCCTGGCCCACATCCAGCCCTCACACACCCCTCACTCACAGCCCTCATTCAGCTCCACATTACCCACAAACCACCGCGTGCCGCCGCATATCCATGGCAACGAGCGCCTTCTGTGGAGCGGCGGCGGTGCCCCGGGTCACAGGCAGAAGCAAACGAGCAGCGGCTGTGCCACGGGTCACAGGCAGAAGCAAACGAGCGGCGGCGGTGCCACGGGTCACAGGCAGAAGCAAACGAGCAGCGGAGCGCGGAACCCGGGTAACAGCACCGGGGCACCAGCGCTGGAACGCTGAGAACGACACCTGAACACAACCTGAACGCTTTCTCCCTCCGCAGCTTTGAGCGCGCTCGGATTACACAAAAGATCTTTTTTAATGGACAAAAACCAACGAGATTACATCAGCGATGATTTTAGCCACGCATCCATCCATTCTGCTAGCGGCCCGTTTTGCCCAGTCAGATACAAATCAGCACTTTTTCTCCCCTGCAGAATTCTGTGGTTTAGCACGAAAAAGGGATCAAGATTACGTGGCGGGTGCAGAACTGTTGAGAGGGGAAATCTGAACAGCCTGCACACCCACTGATCAGGCAACCACAGACGCAACACAAAACCTTCTGAGGCCTTCGTTTTTCTGTGTGTGTGTGTGAGTGTGTGTGTGTGTGTGTGTGTGTGCGCGTGTGCTTGCTTGTGAGTAAGAGAGGAAGCGAGAGAGAAATCTGTCTCACACCCACATGCAAACCATATGTGTACACATGAAACACAGACACACACACACACACACGCATACATGAAACATACACACACACACACACGCACACATGAAACACACACACACACACACAAACACACACACGCACACATGAAACACACATGCACACACACACACACACATCCCTGTGATGTGACCAGGCAGTCTGTTGAGGCACAGTGGCAGCCCCACAGCCAGACTGTGTCACATCAGAGCTGAGACTTCCACACTCAGAGAGGCTGCAGTCATAAGGCTGAGGAGGAGGAGGTGCACTGAGTAGTTGCACTGAGGAGGTGCACTGAGGAGCTGCACTCAGGAGGTGCTGGAGGGACCCAGCACAGAACCAGAGCTCCATCAATCACTTCCAGTTTAAGGAGCACTTCTTTGGGGAGGCTCTGGAGCACTAATCCCCTAGTGCATCCTGGGAACACATACATCACCACAATCATTCAGAGAATACCCAAACAATAAAATGTATGATCTTGATCACCTGAATTTATATCTGAATCCCCACAGCTCCCGAAATAAACAGAGAAGACTGGAGGTTTTGATTTACAAGGCCTTCCCCACATAAAGATGACCCGCTGTCCCATGTGACACCAACAATCACTTCAGTCAGTGTCACTTTGCTCTCCATCTTTCACACGGAAGACGACAGCCATCACTCTCGGACATGTGACCTGGGGTTGCCAGGCAACATGCGTAAGAGCGAAAAATAGCCTTGCGGGTCCATGGCTGTTACATCACTTCCTGTGGTTGGCACTGCAGCTCACCAATGAAATGAAATTAAACACGCGGAGCTCAAATTCTTACCTCTTTCATCAACAAGTTTTCTGAAGGCAGTACTCAGGCCATAAGTCTCCTGCTCGAAAATGGACAAAATCTTACTTTGGTGTAAAGAGACAGTACACACGTCCTGAACTTCTGTCCCAAAAACGAGAGCAGTAACAGCTGTTTGTAAAATCTACAGAGTTCCCTTTCGCACTTGAACTAGCTACACAAATATAACGCAGAAGAAACCCCGCAAACAGACCTCCCATTGCGTCATCAGTAAATCCACTCAGATGTACTGAGGCTCTTCATCACCGAGGCACTTCGATTAATGCGTCCCATTCATTGCACCAGAGGAGAGAGGCGTTTCTCAATGCTCTTCCAGTTCTAACCTCCATTTCTCAATTTTACCAAGATTTAAGAATACTCTAAAACTGAGTATGTCCAACAAAGCACACCTCATTCAACAGCTAGAGATCTCGTTAAGGTGCTAATCTGTAGAATCAGACGCGCCAAATTAAGGTTGAAATGAACGGCCAGAAGATGGCAGGTTTCCAGGAAGAGTGTTAGTTACCACTGCCATATGCTATATGTGCCTTGTTAATATACTGGTCAGATATTACACTAAGATACTAAAACACTTCTGGTCGGTAGCATTGTTGAATCTCAGACTCTTCATTTGCAGGCTCTTAATGAACATCTGTGAACATTCACATAGGGTGTGGCAGTAGGGAAATCGCCCACGGCAACTGAAACACTACCTGAGCATCCCGCTACCAACCAGAACCGCCTAGCCAGGACAGTACAGAGACGGGGGGGAGCACAGGGTCTCTCTCTCTCCGTCTTCCCAGAATAACCTGCTCCACTTCCCAAGGACGCCGAGCAGGAAGTGCCCGTGCGCAGGAAGCTCATCCCAGGGGTCCTCCGCGGCTGTCTGCGCCGCTTCATCGCCATGGAGACCCGCAGCGCGTCAGCCAGTCGGAGGAAAGCTCGCGCTCGCGCTCGGATACGGAGCAGGTGAGGAAGAGGCACGGCGGGGGTGTATCCGCCGGGGGGGGGGGGGTTGAGAAACGGGACAGGGGAACGATGATCCCTCGCCAGCACTGCGGCGACACCCTGAAGGAGGCGGGGCCAGGGATCACATGCCCAAATCACACCGCTGACCTGCTGGGACGCCTCCCGGGGTGCGAGCACCATGACCTGCTCCGCTACAAGCCCCCCCCCCCCCCGCCGAAAAACCTGCATGCATTTACAGAGCAGCGCCGCTCTATTTGATTCCTCAATTAATCTCGTTACCGAAATGCGACGGATTTGAACGTTCCAATGATATTCACCTGTAACAAAATCACAGCGGATAAGAGCGTTCGGCTGGCTACCCGTAAGCTAAAACAAGCCTCCGTGTGTTTGAGGAGGGGAGAAATGACTCACGTCCCCACAGCGCTAAAATCCGTGTCGGGTTTTTGCGAGCGGCAGCTCCTCCCTCCCGCGCTGGTGCTGTGGGGGCCGGGTACTCACAGCACGCTCAGTTTGTAAAGAAGAGCGTTTACACCAGACTGATGAGCCAAATTAGCATACGCAGCGCTGCGCCGGTCATAAAGCACGACGTGAATCACAGGAAAGAGACGGGTTTCAGAGGCAGAGGAGGAGGCGGTAAAGCCGCTCAGAGCCACGGGAGAAACGCTAACCGCGATCGCAGAGAGAGCACTGCAGTCTCAGAGAGAGAGAGAGCACCGAGTTCAGAGAGAGAGCACTGAGTTCAGAGAGAGAGCACTGCAGTCTCAGAGAGAGAGCACCGAGTTCAGAGAGAGCACTGAGTTCAGAGAGAGAGAGCACCGAGTTCAGAGAGAGAGCACTGAGTTCAGAGAGAGAGCACTGAGTTCAGAGAGAGCACTGAGTTCAGAGAGAGCACCGAGTTCAGAGAGAGAGAGCACCGAGTTCAGAGAGAGAGAGCACTGCAGTCTCAGAGGGAGCACCGAGTTCACAGTGAGAGCACTGAGTTCACAGAGAGAGAGCACTGAGTTCAGAGAGAGAGCACTGAGTTCAGAGAGAGAGAGCACTGAGTTCAGAGAGAGAGCACTAAGATCACAGAGAGAGAGCACTGAGTTCAAAGAGAGAGAGCACTGAGTTCAGAGAGAGCACTGAGTTCAGAGAGATAGCACCGAGTTCAGAGAGAGAGAGCACCGAGTTCACAGTGAGAGCACTAAGATCACAGAGAGAGAGCACTGAGTTCAGAGAGAGCACTGAGTTCAGAGAGAGCACTGAGTTCACAAAGAGAGCACTGAGATCACAGAGAGAGCACTGAGATCACAGAGAGACTGTTCACTGAACAATTTCACCCAAGAGCAGTTCGATGAACCAGGGCGTACACAGACACCGTGCACAGTGAAACCTCTAAATATTCCAGCTCAGGATTCAGCCACGTTTGTGCTCTTTTAGGGGGGGGCGTGTACCCCGTTATATCCCCGCCGTTTCCTCTCAGGTGCTACATCCTGCAGGCCCTGCCCCACACGCTCTTCTTCATGCTCTGCATTTCTCCAGCAGGCTATTCAATGTGCAAGCACAGCCCCCGCACAGCCCCCGCACAGCGAAAAGGCATCAGCACGCAGGGCACGTGGGGGGGGGGGGGGGGGGCTAGGAGTAATGAGTCTCCTGAACTCTAGCGCCCCCTGTAGCACAGCGCAGGCCAGAGCAGAGCCTGCTAGAGCAGCGCCATTCATATTTCCTGGAAAAAAAAAAAAGAAACTAAAACTAGCCGGTGCTGCCCAGGCTGCTACCCGCCATGAAGCCGCCACTGAGCGCCGCTTACTCAGGAGCTCCGCTGTGCAGGGAAACGCTGAGCTCTGCCTCGGTATTATACCGCCATCACACCACTCCCCCACCCACAGAGCCGCTCCACCCTCACAGACACACAGACAGCCCTGTATTACCCTCCTCTTTCTCTCTCTCTCATACACACACGCACACACACAGAGCCCTGTATTACCCTCTCCTTCCTCACACACACACACACACACACACACACAGAGCCCTGTATTACCCTCCCCTTTCTCTCTCTCACACACACACACACACAGCCCTGTATTACACTCCTCTTTCTCTCTCACACACACACACACACACACACACACACACACTCACACACAGCCCTGTATTACCCTCCTCTTTCTCTCTCTCTCACACACACACACACACAGCCCTGTATTACCCTCTCCTTTCTCTCTCTCTCTCTCACACACACACACACACACACACACACAGCCCTGTATTACCCTCTCCTTTCTCTCTCTCTCTCTCACACACACACACACACACAGAGCGCTGTATTACCCTCTCCTTCCTCACACACACACACACACACACACACACACACACACACACACACACACACACACACACACACACACACACACACACACACACACACACACACACACACACACACACACACACACACACACACTCACACACTCACACACTCACACACAGCCCTGTATTACCCTCCTCTTTCTCTCTCTCTCTCTCACACACACACACACACACACAGCCCTGTATTACCCTCTCCTTTCTCTCTCTCTCTCTCACACACACACACACACACACCCCTGTATTACCCTGTCCTTTCTCTCTCTCACACACACACACACACACACACACACACACACACACACACCCCCCTGTATTACCCTGTCCTTCCTCAGCGGGTTAGGAGGTGAGAAAGCGCTCTACCCCCAGCGGAGATCAGGCGCCCCGTCTCCTCTAATAGCCCCATTTCGGAGCGTTCGAACCCTGCGCTTCCGGACCGGAATGAGGAGCCTGGAAAAGGCCGATCTGGAATTACACAGCACCTGTACTTCCCCACGACTCTCCAGGGCAGGGGTGTCCAATCTCATCCAAAAAGGGCCAGTGTGGGTGCAGGCTTTTGTCACAGCCCAGCACTAACACACCTGATTCTAATTATCAAGGTCCTGATTGAAGACCATTATTAGTTAACTGATTGAATCAGGGGGTCATAGTGCTGGGCTAAAACAAAAACCTGCCCCCACACCTCTGCCCCAGGGGAACTGCCTCAGTCTCTTATTTTAGCCTTTCCAGGGACAGTGTGATAATCACAATCTTTCCAGCTTCTCACTGCACATTGTCACTGATGATCCAGTACAGTGTGATAAGAGCAGCTACACTCTTCAGAACGCTGTTACGACAGGGAATGCAAAAACAGCCAGCCCTGATATTTGTCCCGAAGAACGATGGAAAGTCGCCGCGTCACCGTGAGGTGAACCTTTGAACCTTTGAACCACTTCGCTGGGTCGGAATGTTACGGCTCGTTTGAGAGAGGCAGCCATCAACAACATATTTGCTGACCTGTTCTAAAACAGAAGACTTGCCTGGTTACCTGTTCACAGCCAAAATATATTTTAAGCGTTAGATGCACAAACCAAAATTTCAAGAGGTAACTGCTTAGAACCAGAGACACTACACGAGGGGGGGGGGAGGGTAGGACTCTTACTGACAGGGGCCCTCAAAACCTTGTGGTGCAATTGAGCAAGGATGGGGCCAGGGGCCCCATGTTACATCATTTCACGGGACCCAAAGTCCCTTGCAGTGCCCTTGCCTACAAGTAGGGCTGTGTAATAAATCAATATTAACAACTAAAAAAAAATCATAATACTAACCAAAAAACGTTTGGGCAGCGCTACCTTAAGACTAGAAATGAAAAGAACAGAAAGGGTCAGGGCAGAGCAGTGATACATCACATTACAATACAGGCATTTCCCAGACGCTCTTATCCAGGGCGACGTACAACAAAGTGTATAACCATAACCAGGAACAAGTATGACGAAACCCCTAGAGAGAAGTACCGGTCCAAGTGCAGGGAACAACCGCATAGTTCAACTTGGACCCTGTAGGTTAAACTGATTAACACCAACACAAACAAGAACAGCAACAATGCAGTCTATGGAAAAAATACAAGCAGTAGTTTAAGACACGAGTACATTAACTAAGTCAACTAAGAAAACAGCTACCTAGTTAAAACCCTAAGCTTACAGTCAATTAAGAGACTACAGGGAGGTAGGGAGGGATGGGCAGAGGTGCAGCCTGAAGAGGTGAGTCTTCAGTCGTCGCTTGGCTCACCCCCCCCCCCCCCCCAGGTCCCTACGTCCCTATGTGATAGGTCCCTGTGGGTCACACTGGGGACAGGGCAGAGCAGTGATAGGTCCCTGCGGGTCACACTGGGGACAGGGCAGAGCAGCGATAGGTCCCTGTGGGTCACACTGGGGACAGGGCAGAGCAGCGATAGGTCCCTGTGGGTCACACTGGGGACAGGGCAGAGCAGTGATAGGTCCCTGTGGGTCACACTGGGGACAGGGCAGAGCAGTGATAGGTCCCTGTGGGTCACACTGGGGACAGGGCAGAGCAGTGATAGGTCCCTGCGGGTCACACTGGGGACAGGGCAGAGCAGTGATAGGTCCCTGCGGGTCACACTGGGGACAGGGCAGTGCAGTGATAGGTCCCTGCGGGTCACACTGGGGACAGGGCAGTGCAGTGATAGGCCCCTGCGGGTCACACTGGAGACAGGGCAGGGCAGTGATAGGTCCCTGTGGGTCACACTGGGGTCACAGCAGTCCAGCGATCCTCTCGTACCCGGTCACAGCTGTCCGCAGGGACGCCGGCCTGATCCTCACCAGGGTGGTGACATCACACCCCGCTTACATTACCGCGAGGTGATGAACAGGGCTCACTCTGAGCTGGGCCAGGGGGTGGGGGGGGGAGGGGGGCTGAGGAAGGCCAGCAACCGAACAAGCCTTAAACAGCAAAGTCACCCGGCGCAGGAAGATGACCTGATAGTGCTGAGCTACACTGGCACGTAGCACTGATCCTGGAAGATGACCTGATAGTGCGGAGCTACACTAGCACGTAGCACTGATCCTGGAAGATGACCTGATAGTGCTGAGCTACACTGGCACGTAGCACTGATCCTGGAAGATGACCTGATAGTGCTGAGCTACACTGGCACGTAGCACTGATCCTGGAAGATGACCTGATAGTGCTGAGCTACACTGGCACGTAGCACTGATCCTGGAAGATGACCTGATAGTGCTGAGCTACACTAGCACGTAGCACTGATCCTGGAAGATGACCTGATAGTGCTGAGCTACACTAGCACGTAGCACTGATCCTGGAAGATGACCTGATAGTGCTGAGCTACACTAGCACGTAGCACTGATCCTGAACGGGGGGGCTCTGGTTGCACTCGTCCCTCATGAAAATAATCTTCGGCTACACGGTGAGCTATGAGGTCACGAGCTGAGGACAGCCAGCCGATTCACAGCCCCCCCAACACCCCCCCCCCCCCGGCCTGCAGCGGCAGATAGCTCATAAGCCCGGCTGGGTGTGCTTCTAGACACTCCCAACAGCCTGCAGGAGCAGCTCAGACGCTGCAGCAGATAAGAGAGGCCTCCTGCCCTCCTGCCCCCCTGCCCCCCTCCGCTCCGAGGCCTCGCACGCCACTCTCTCGCTGACAGGAATGGAGGACGACCAGCAGGAGGGGAGGGGCCAAACTCTGAGGGGGGGGGGGGGCGGGACCTCGATCTACCGCAGTCCGACGACGCCGAGCTTCCCTTTCCTGGCGTTCCACAGGAGGCCCCCGTCCTGTGGCCAACTTTCACCTCTCTCAGGCTGAAACCAGCCTCATTTACAGGAAGGGGCCGAATGTCCCAGACCTCACCCTAGCCTTGCACGCTGGGGGGTTTTTTTTGTTTTTCTGGTAAAGTGACTCAGACCTTTTACCGAAGCAGAAGCAGCGCGCACTGCCGCTGCCAGGCAGCACTCCCTCCACCCCTCGCTCGAGACGACGTTTCGACAGCGAACCGGAGGGTCAACGAGGTCGCCGCCGCGCCAGATGGGGCTGAGCGCTCGGCGGCTCTGACCCGGCGGCGCGCGGGGAAGCGTCCGCTATCTCCACGGAAGGGCGCCGGGTCCACAGCCTCAAACAGCCGCGCGCGTCGTCATCGGCGGCTAGGCTACTTAAGAGCAACGAGCCCCGGAGCGCAGCTACACGCTCAGCGCTACACGCTCAGCGCTACACGCTCAGCGCTACACGCGGGACGGAGGCTGGCTAGCCCGAGCGCCAGAACGCCAGGCTAACGGCCACAGATTCCAGGCTGATCTCTTTTCTTCCTGCGTATCCGTCTGAGAGCGCTGGAGGAGGACAGGACGCCCTATTCAGAGCTACAGCAGCGCACCTACAGGTGCGTTTAAACTGGTGGTTAAACCCAACGCACAAAGCAAGCAGGAGAGAAAGTCGGGCCTTGGCAGGACAAGCCCCACACACCCCGTCCAACACAGAGTGCGGCACACTGCAGCTTCACAATGACCAGCTAAAACAGGAAGTGCAATGACATCATCGCAAAACATTAACCGACAGCACGCAACTCTTCTGTTCACTGCAGCCGCGTGCGAACATCCGGGGAAGGGGGGGGAGGGGGCGAGAGCAGGGGCGCTTACCCGATCTTGGGCTTCTGTTTGGGCTGCTTGGAGGCCACGATCCTGGCCTTCTTGGAGGCCTTGCCCTTGCCTTGGCGGGCCTTGTTGCCGCGGCGGCCGCGGCGCTCGGAGGAGCTGGGGAAGCTCTCGGGGCTCATGACCCGCGGGATGTTCTGCTCCCCGCGCTGCCGCGCCTTGGCGATGGCCTCCGAGATGATGCGGTTGGCCTTCTCCTGCTTGTCCTCCAGCAGCGGCTCCATCAGCTGCTTCCTCTGCAGCCTCCTCTCTGAGGAGGAGGAGGAGGAGGACGAGGAGGAGGAGGACGAGGAGGAAGACGAGCTGCTCTTCATGGTAGGGCTGAGGACCCGTGGGTGGCTGCTGGAACCATTAGTGTTCTTACGGGGCTGAGAGAGAGAGAGAGAGAGAACACACAGTCAGTACGCACTACATCACTCAGGGTTTAATGTGAGTGTGTGTGTGCGTGTCTGTCTGTGTGTGTGTGTGTGAGAGAGTGGGTATATGAGTGTGGTGTGTGTGTGTGTGTGTGTGTATATGAGTGTGTGGTGTGTGTGTGAGTGGGTATATGAGTGTGGTGTGTGTGTGTGTGTATGAGTGTGTGTGGTGTGTGTGTGTGTGCGTATGTGTATATGAGCGTGTGTGTGTGTATGTGTATATGAGTGAGTGTGTGTGTGTGCGCGCGTGTGTGTGTGTGCGTGCGCGTGCGTGCGTGCGTGCGTGTCTGTCTGTGTGTGTGTGTGAGTGGGTATATGAGTGTGGTGTGTGTGTGTGAGTATATGAGTGTGTGTGGTGTGTGTGTGTGTGTATGCGTATGTGTATATGAGCGTGTGCGTGTGTGTGTGTGTGTGTATATGAGTGAGTGTGTGTGTGTGTGTGTGTGTGCGTGCGTGTCTGTGTGATTACACATTATGTATACAACTTGGTATCTCCCCAGATTTACTGAGCCTTTCCTTTTACAGCAACAGCCACATATTCATGCAATCTCAATACTTAAATTCTGCTTTCAGTTTTAGACCGTGTGCATTCTGCAAGTCACAGGTGTCCCTGGTATCTTCCAGGAAGAAGCAGAAAATGACCCTCCAACCTGGAGTTCAGGCCTTCAGCTTTCAGACAGAGACCGATCCACCCAACATACCACACACTGCACACGATTTCAGCCAAGAAAATTAGCTGAGTACACTCAATGTGGTTTCAGTTCTCATTTACGGAAAAGCATAATTAACCAAGCTAGCAGAGGAGCTGTAATGAATGAAATCACACGAGAAAATGATCTCCTCTGTCTTCTTCCGTATGACATGTATTACACAAACCGAGTCTGCACTCAGTCTGAAACCCAAGCCCAACCCATAAATCAAGCAGCTTAAAAATACACTTAAGCTGGGCAGCAGAGCCAAGATCCGAGCACAGCAAGGCAAGACCAGCCAATTACACCAGCATTCCTGTCTCAACGCATTTGTGCAATCTCGTGCAGTCAGAGCGGCTTGCAAGGGCTTCCTGATGCTCCAACGTTTCCACATTCATGTTCACTTAGAGGCGCGCTGTTCCGCCCAAACAGCTGGGGAATGCAGGACAGCTCTCTTTTCCCCCCTCCGTCTGATGTAACGGCCTACAAGTCTACAGCATTCATAATCTAGAAATCACATTAGAATTCCCATAAAATTACAAGAACCCTGTCCTTACATGCATACGATGCCTATGCACCGTTCCCTGA
This sequence comes from Anguilla anguilla, assembly GCF_013347855.1. Taxonomy (NCBI): domain Eukaryota; kingdom Metazoa; phylum Chordata; class Actinopteri; order Anguilliformes; family Anguillidae; genus Anguilla; species Anguilla anguilla. The sequence continues at coordinate 31,370,821 of NC_049216.1, read as the reverse complement.
GTAGCTGCTTCTTTATATCTCTCACTATGTCTCTCTCTCTCTCTCTGCACATACACACACAGGCACGCACACACACGCACACACACCTCCTTTACTGTGGGTGGGTTGTATTAGCTGTAGTGAAGGTTAGGGAAAGACTGCACCGCACAGCACAGCAGGATGGGTGTGATACACACACGCTCACAGGATGAGTGTGATACCTCAGCAACACTAAAAATACAGAGCAGCCTCAAACCACCCATTGCTCTGGCTGACTGTTCATTTATTTACTTCCACAGCTTCAGAGAAGAAGTACTTTCTACACGCACACACATGCACACTCACACACACACACACACGAGCACACACAGGCACACACATGGAAACACAGGCACACACATGGGCACATGCACGTGCACACACTCACACACACACATGCCTCAACACAGACACACCCATCTAGACACAAGTCTGACTATGTACGCAATCACAGATACACAAAAGACACAAATGCAACCACACATGCACACACACCCACCCACACGTGCTTCGACACAGACACACCCACCCAGACACAAACCTGACCACGTACGCAATCACGGATGTACAAACGACACAAACGCACCCACACACGCACACAAACACACACGCACACACAGGAACTGAAAAGCGTACAGACACACACAATCGCTTCAGTCCCAGGACTCTAAGTCTGACCAACACGCTGCTCTCCTCTCAGTGTAGCACAGCAACAACACCAGAGTTCCCATCAATAACACAAGAGAACACAGTGCTAAAGAAAAAAACAAAATGGATGACAGAGGAGGGGGAAAAAGTCCCAAAAACCTTTTTAAACTGTTACATGAAAACAACCCCTCCTTAAGCTAGACTGTGCAGTGAACCTCTACACTCTCACAGACCTCCTGCAGCTAATGTTCCCCAGACGCAAAGCTTGGTGAATACACGACTACGGCGAGGCCAGTTGCTAGCCAGCCTGCTAAATAAAGAGAATTAACTATAACCACGAAAACAAAAGGGTATTGGGGGGGGGGGGGGCGGGGACGGAATAAATAACTCGTTAGGACGTTAGGGGAGGGGCCGCGTCGCACCTTTCACACGCCCGCCTCGGCTCGGCCATTAACGCGCACGCGACCGTCCAGCGCCAGAATGGCCTCATTAATCCAGCCCAGGCTCATTAACGAGAGAAACAAGCCGTAGCGCGGGAGAGAGAGACTGAGAGAGAGAGGGGGAGAGGGAGAGAGAGTGAGAGAGGGAGAGAGGGAGAGCGAGGGAGGGAGAGAGAGAGAGAGAGAAAAGACACTCAAACACACGGCGGCTTTGTGACAGGTCTATAAATAACTAAATATGACAAGCGCTGGGAGCACTGCAGCGATCTGCAGCCCGGTGACTGCAGCCGCTCGGTCCGCAGAGCCGAGGGCGCAGCGAGGTGCACTGAGCGCGCTCAGTGCGAGCCGCTCCTCCCCTCCGCCGCCGAGCCGCGAGGTGAGTAATGTTTCCAGCAGGAGAGACCCCGGAGAGAACACAACACACCCACTGCTGCAGCGCAAGGGCTGTGAAATGGAGGGAGGGAGTGAGAGAGAGAGAGAGGAGGGGAGAGAGTGAGAAGGAGAGAAGTGGGGGAAGAGAGTGGAGCGAGCGTCCGGGAGAAAGAGGGAGAGAAAGAAGAGGAGCGGGAGCGGAGGAGAGCAGAAACCCGCGGCGCGCTGAAGTCTGCCGGTGGAGGGGGAAAGCTAGCGGCAGCAAGATGGCGAAGCGGCCAGCGCGGCGTGCGCCGGGAGCAGAGGGCTTTCCGCTCCTGTCAGACCTCCAGCCCGGGCACCCCCCCCCCCCCCCCCCCCCCCCTGCCGCCCCCCCCCCCCCCCTCCCTGTCTCCGGGCGGTCCGCGCGTCTCACTTACCCTTCCTCTCGGCCTCTTCGCTGAAGACATGTTCTTCCCTTTCTCCTCCCCTCCCCCCGGCAGCCTAACAAAAGCCTTGCCCCCTTTTCTCCGGGATTTCCTTCTCTCCCTCAGTCCCTCCGTCTCTCCGTCTCTCCTTCCACCGCTTCTTCCCAACCCGCTGTGGCCCCCCTTCCTCCCCCTCTCCCTCCTCCCTCCCCCCCGCCCGCCCAGCCCCCAGCACAGTTACCGCCGGCGCCCCTTCCTCCTCCTCCTCCTCCTCGTGGGGCTCCGGGCGCTCAGCAAGCTGTGCTGGGGGGTGCGGGCTGACGGGGGCTGGGTGCGGGGCGCGGGTCTCTCATTCTGCTGCGGCTGGGCTCACACACACACCGCACGCTCTCTCTCTCTCTCTCTCGCTCTCTCTCTCTACCACGCTCTCTCTCTCTCTCTCTCTCTCGCTCTCTCTCTACCACGCTCTCTCTCTCTCTCCCTCTCTCTCTACCACGTTCTCTCACGCTCTCTCTCTACCACGCTCTCTCTCTCTCTCTCGCTCTCGCTCTCTCTCTCTCTCTCTCCCTCTCTCTCTACCACGCGCTCTCTCTCTCTCTCTCTCCCTCCCTCTCTCTCTCTCCGTCCCGCTCCACGCTCACATCCCAGGCTAAGGTAGGCTCCTTTCCACCGCACACAAAAGCCTTTTGTGCTCGCTCACTCGCTCGCTCGCTCGCCCGCCCGCCCGCTCACTCTGCTGCTTTTCTCTCCTCCACTTTTTTTCCCCTCCTCCTGCCTCTGTCTGCCCCCCCCCCCCTCTCCCGGGCCGGGGGGCGTGCTGAGAGAGAGAGAGGCGGAAGAAAATGAAAGCACAAAGCAGCCAAATGCATCAGCGTGAATATTAGAGATGTCGTTAAAATCCACACTCCTTTTCCCCCTCTCGCTCTCTCTCTCTCTCTCACTCTTTCTTTCACTCGCATGTTTTTGGGCAGGCGGTACACGCCAGCAGATGGTGCTAGCAGTTATTATTAAATTAGCTTTTACGATTTAGCTCCAAAAGCACTGGACTTACATCTACATGTGTGCATTTTCAAACTGCCACACATTCAACTTGTACTTGCACCCACATGCACACACACCCACACGTACGCACACACACACACCCACATGCACGCATGCACACACACCCATATGCACACACACCCACGCACGCATGCACACAGTTAAATTGCAAAGTTACTATTCCAGAGAAATACTTGTAAAGTTTCAGTGATAACTGATGTGCACATTTCCAATTAAAAACCCATCAGTACCATCACAGACATCAAGCGCATCCAGGTGCTGAAGCCGCAGCTCCAGAGCAAAGTGACTCTGATGGGCAGAGACTCTGGGCAGTGACTGGGCCAGTGGTCAGCCTTCCCCTGCACAGGCTGCCGAAAGCGCTGCCGGCAGCGGTGTGTTTCTGGGAGAAGGCCACGGGACACGTCCCTCTGCGAATGAACGGACGACCCAGCGGGCCTCCAGGACCCCCCCCCCACAGGGGTGTAAGGCTCCCCCGCGCTATCCACCTGCTGCTCCAGACCTGAACACACAGACGGGAGGGAGGGGAAGACCTCTGAGGCCACGGCCTGCAGCAGCAGCACAGCCCAGTTCAGGGTCATCATGCATTTTTAATCTGCGCTTTCAGCTTCTATTCCTTAGCTGCTCACCGGAGTGTGGGAGCAGAGTTTCAGCCACGGGCACGGGAGTGGGGGGGGCGGGGAGGGGGGGTCTGACAGGTGAGCCAGTGCAAACGGACACAGAGCCAATCAGAGCACAGCTCCCGCTGTGCGGCCCGTGGTTACCGCACGCGCTCAGACAGACGTGGCGGGACAGCTATTCGTACGGACGGGAGACCAACGCACGCAGGTGCGGTGGCGACTCACGCACAGATATGCCGGGGCGGCAGAGAGAGAGAGCGGGCGGGCGGGTGGGCGGAGCTTTGATTTGATTTGATTTACGCCCCCCCCCCCCCCCCCCCCACCCGCAGACATCAGGACAGCCCCCATCCCCACCCCGTCTACACCAAACCCAGCCCCCACCAGCCCCAGCCACACTCCCTACACCCTAACCCTAACCCTAACCACACTCCCCACACTCTCACCCTAACCCTACCCCACACGCACAGCACCTTTCCCATGGAAGCACATTCAGTTCGGCTGAAAAAAAAAAAAAGAAAAAGCATCGTAGGAATCAGGACTGGTGTGAACTGCTCCTACCTGAGGGGATGACATCACCCTCTCTCTGCTGAAGGGCCTGGCCCTCACTCAGGCACACAATGCCTCTAATGAGCGGCAGGCCCCTGACCACACGCTGGAGCCCAGGAGTCTCAACACTGCTGCACTTCCGCGGTTCAGGCGAACAGAAACCGAAACGCCACGCCAGACCGTTACGGTCAGCGCACAGTGCGGTTATTCCTGATACAAAACCACGCGTACGTCACACAGCCAATCAGAGCTGAGGATGAGTGGAACGTGCTAAGTGTAGGGGATTTCGCCTGATGCTTCAGGAAACCAGATACGGTGCTTATAGTCTTTTTTTTCCCATAATCCTCGGTTACTCGCTTCCTGACAGGACAGACCCGCGTGCTCCCCGGCTGTGGCAGATCCCCCCTCCCCAGCACCCCGTCCCCCACCAGGTTCGGGCTGTGCCTTTAAGGAAGGGGTGTACAACAAGGGTTGATCCATTTCAGGATTTTGTGCCAACTTCTCTTCTTAATTATTCAATTAGCTCAATCATATCTTTGATCTGAAAATTGCAAAAAAAGCACCAGCCACAGCTGCACACTGCAAGCGTATCCTAAAGAGTTCACTGTGCTCAGGTCCAGGAGTTGACCAGCCTAGTTTACAGAGCTGTCAAAAAACTAAAAGTACGGTAACTGGTTGGAACAAAAACCGGCCTGCACACCGGCCCCCCAGGACCGGAGTTGCGCACCCCTGCTTTAAGATGTCCCCCGAGCCGGGCCAGGCCAGGCCTTGGAGTTTGAACTGTTTGGAAAGCAGCTGGCCAGCACGAAGGACGTGGGCCTGAAAAATACCCAGGTGCCCCGGCGGCCAGCGCAAACAGGCAACTAATCACACTAATCTCTCTCTCTCTCTCTCTCTGCTCCGCTCTCCCGTGAAAAACAAAACACGGAAAAACAAAATGGACGGACCCACGAAGACGGCTCATTACAACAGGCCGGATATTTATTCAGTTATTGAGCAACACGGCGGTACATCACGCGCGGAACTGGAAGTGACTCTGACACGGGCAGAGTCCACTCCGCTACCTGCGCAGGGCACTTTGTCCTTTTTTATACGAGCGGCATTAAAGTGGATCTGTTTTGCAGGAGAGAGCCTCATTTCTTATTCACTGAGCCAGCTCTTTAAAAACAAAGCAGATATAGACCAATATAGGCACATGTACACACAGATACACACACACACACACTCAAGCAGGCACACAAACATACACACACACACACACACAGATACACACACACGCACAAGCAGGCACACGCACACAAACACACACACACACACACAGATACTCACAAACACACACACACACACACACACACACACACACACACAAACATACATACATACACACACACACACACACACACACACACACACACACACACACAAAATGAACACCTGCACTCACTAGCGCACAAATGCACACACAAACACACACACACACACACACACACACACACACACACACACACACACACACTCAAGCAGGCACACAAGCACACACACACACACAGACATACACAGATACACACAAACACACACACACACACACACACACACACACAGTTCTGCTTATATCATCTCTGAGGGTTGATACCTGAAAGTCAATATGTGGGTGTGGGTGGGGGTGCAGCAAACGCACGTTTGACTGGTCACATGGTGCAGGCATTTTCATACTGCAGCTCCTTGGCAACCCAGCGGTTAAAATGCAAATGCTGCCGCTGCCGCCGCCGCTGCTGCTGCTTCCCCTCAGCAGTGCGCGCAGAGACGCAGGTGGCTGGCTCTCCGCTATTCATTATTACAGCCCACCAAAGACGGATGGGCTCGCGCCCAGCAGTAATATATCCATTTCATTTCTGCCACAGCGCACAGCTGTGAGGTCTGACTCAAACGCAGAGAGAGCGGCGTGGAGACGGGGGGGGGGGGGGGGGGGCACTTCACACGCCGCCACAGAGCCCCAGGTCAGGGAGCGGGGGGCCCACACCCACTCACACCCTCCCCACCAAAACCTCAACCCCCCCTTCTCAAAAAAAAAAGAAAAGAAAAGAAACCAAACCCCAAAGCTGTGTAAAAGCTAACAGCACGCTAGCTTGAGCCACAGGTTGCACGGACGCCTCCACAGGCAGCACTGCGCCAAAAACAGCCGGGCGTTTCTCGAACTTTGACCCCTCAAAATCCGTGGCCGGCGCTCCAAGTCCGACCTCCGGCAAGTTAACCTGCCGATCAGCATTCCGTCCGTCTCCGGTCAGGTAAAGCAGGTATTATAGCGTTGGACCGGGCGACCAGGTGACCGGGTGACCAGGCGACCAGGCCACACCAGAGAGCAGGCCTGAGGTGCAGACTGGTGCCACTCAGACCCATGCAGCTCAGATAAAGGCCCAGCCGTCACTCAGACGACTGACCGTCCGCCCGTCTGTAATCACGCTCCGAGCAGCGTTTAGCTTCTCAGAAACACAGACGTTCAGCTGCCCTACGGCTGCACTCACATGCTTTTAGCGAACCTAAGTGGCTGGTATCACAGTAATACACAGTGATTACTGAGGGATACATTAAGGACTGAACTCTGAGGCGCAGTGAGAGTGAGCATCCTTCACAGATTCAACTTCTTTAGTCCTTCTGTCCTTCCATACCATCCATAAACTCAAGTTACAGGTAAAATCTCCATTAACACACACAACTATAAAACAAAGCTCAAAATTTAAATCAATATTCCCAAAAGCGCTGCATTTGTTCACTCCACTGCAACGTGTGCCTTTTGTATCAGAGAGATCTCACACTCACGCTCATTACCATTCTTCTCACTGTAAATGGAGCAGTTACAGCATAAAAACAGCCCGATTTTTAAATGAAGTCTGAATGACAGGCAGCAGCCCCGACCGGGTGACACAAGGGCTAAAAATCACGTGTGGAATGTAAATAACTCCCAGCTGAACGGGAACACCCAAACCGTGACCACTCCCAACCAAAAACAGAGTGCAGTTTACAACAGTAAAGTTTTTTTTTTTTCTTTTTTTCTGGCAATGGCACAGGCTATATTGGGATAGAACATTTTATTACCCGTTTAAGTCGTCCGTGATTTTGTTACATTAACATCGTGTTTATTGTGAGCGCTTATATAAAATGCGTTGTGAAAATGCCGTCCTCAAGAAGCAGCTCTCGCTCCCTGTAAGAGCCATTTTGAATTGTGCATTCTGTACATTATATTCCATTACAGTTCAGTTACAGGCCCAGCTGGCCCAGTGACAGCCACTTTTAATTTATTTATTTCCATACGAACGTGGAATTTTAATTACACTGTGCATCAGACGCGTGTGGAATTCCCATGTGATTAAATCTGCTTCAATGCCTCTGACGTATGCAGCCTTCCAGGAGATTAAGCAAATGCTTCATACAGCTGCTAAACCAAGAAGAGCATTCCGTCCTGGTACACAAAGACGCACGCACACAAACACACACACGCACGCACGCACGCACACAAACACACGAACACGCACGCACGCACACACACACACAAACACACACACGCACGAACACACCAGCGCACACACGCACGCACGCACACACACGCACGCGCACGCACGCACACACGAACACACACACGCACGCACACATGAAACACACCACCGCAGCGCACACATGAACACACACACACGCGCACGCACGCACACAAACACACACCCACGCACGCCCCGCACACACACGAAACACACGCACGCACGCACACACACACACACACGCACGCCCGCGCACACACGAACGCACACGCACGCACACGCACGCACACGCATGCACACGCATGCACACACACGAACACACACGCACGCACACACACACGCACAAACACGCACACACACACACAGAAAAAAAAAATCTTTTCTCCCCTTTCATTTCCTTACGCACATCGCTGTAAAATGCAACCTTGGCTGTTTCTCTCTTCAAATGAAGCTGAAGCTATGATTAGTAAAAACCTGTCCTCTTCCAATTCTGGGCGTGAATATTAAAATCATTATGCGATTAAATCTTATTTACGGTGAGAAAGTTAAAACTTCCATTTCCTCTCGAAATGTTTTACTTCACATCCTGAACCCAATCAGCGTTTTTCATTTCATTAATCATTACGCTTCTTAGCGCACAAAAAAATATATCTGTTTGGGGAGTACATGCTATAAATGATGTCCTCCTATGATTTAAAAGAGTCTTTACTGGAACAGTCCTGTGCTATAAAACAGATATTGAGGACTCAGTGAAGAAGCTCACTGAGAGAGCTGGCTGGGCCCAGAAGCCTGAACACCAGCAGGCTAAAGCTCCAGCTGCATCATCAGCCATGAGTGGGCGTGACACAGCCAGAGTTCACAGGGATCCCCAGGCACTTAGAGGAGGCCGCTGTCTGCGAGTGACGTGCCTCCCAGCCAATGGGAGCGAGCTATCCCTGCAGTACGCCTCACAGCGGGGGGAGGGAAACGGCTCCTGATTGGTGGGTGTGTGGGGGTGTGTGTACTCTGCTGTAGTGCTCAGGAGCTGGGTGCTGTGGGGGTAGCAGTCAGCAGTTATCACAGCACAATTGCCAAGTGCCAAAAAAAAAAAGGGGGGGGGGGGGATAAAAAGAGGGAGTATGAGGATTAAAATCAGACACCCTGACGTTTAACAGAGTGCAGGCCTTCAGCCCCCAGCCTCCCCAGCGTTAGAGCTAATGAAACGCTGACTGCACCTCCCAGCCAGGGGGCAGGGGGCGGGGGAGGGGGGGCGGGGGAGGGGGAGATTAAATCCACTAATTAGGCCCGGACATCTCGGCCAATTAGCGGCCACGATGGCGCCAGAGAGACGCGCGGCTGATAAACTGCGCGATGCGGTCCGATCCACAGCGATGCGAACCGCGCTGATTAAACAGAGCAACAGGCCGGAGCGAGCCTCCAATGGCAGGACAGAGGTGAGCCAGCCTAACGGTCAGCGGGCACGGGCCCGGTACGAGGACCCGTCTACGTTCAGCAGCCCTGCCAGGACGGTCAACTGGCACGGTATGAGGAACCATATCTGTACCTTGGTCAGCTGGCACGGTACAAGGAACCATATCTGTACCTTGGTCAGCTGGCACGGTAAAAAGAACCATATCTGTACGTCAGCCCTGCCAGTACGGTCAACTGGCACGGTACAAGGAACCATATCTGTACCTTGGTCAGCTGGCACGGTACAAGGAACCATATCTGTACGTCAGCCCTGCGCCAGTATGGTCAACTGGCACGGTATGAGGAACCATATCTGTACACCAGCCCTGCCAGTACGGTCTAATGGCACGGTACGAGGCACTGTATATCTCTAAACCAGCTATGCAGGCGTGGCCAACTGGCACGGTACGAAGAACCATCTCTGTGTACCAGCTCGGTGGGTGCGGTCGACTGGCACGATACGAGGAACCATCTCTGTATGCCACCCCTGCTGGCTGGGTGAACTGGCGCGGTACGATGAACCATCCACATTAAGCAGTCCTTCCGGAACGGTCGACAGGGACAGTACGAGGAACCATCTCTGTATGCCAGCCCAGAACCACACATCATCACTCTGTGCTGCAGGTCCATTTAAAGAGCATGGTGCACAGGGCTCTGAGCTGCTCCCATTTAAAGAGCATGGTGCACAGGGCTCTGAGCTGCTCATTTAAAGAGCATGGTGCACAGGGCTCTGAGCTGCTCATTTAAAGAGCATGATGCACAGAGCTCTGTGCTGCTCTCATTTAAAGAGCATGGTGCACAGGGGCTCTGAGCTGCTCTCATTTAAAGAGCATGGTGCACAGCGGCTCTGAGCTGCTCTCATTTAAAGAGCATGGTGCACAGGGCTCTGAGCTGCTCCCATTTAAAGAGCATGGTGCACAGGGCTCTGAGCTGCTCCCATTTAAAGAGCATGGTGCACAGGGCTCTGAGCTGCTCTCCATTTAAGAGCATGATGCACAGGGCTCTGAGCTGCTCCCATTTAAAGAGCATGGTGCACAGGGCTCTGAGCTGCTCATTTAAAGAGCATGATGCACAGAGCTCTGTGCTGCTCATTTAAAGAGCATGATGCACAGAGCTCTGCGTTTACTCCAGAAAATAGATGTATGCAAACGGGAAAAATAACGTAAGAGCACATCTACACATTGGGATGCAGCAGTGTGCTCCTCAACTTGTTAGTATTCGAGCCCCACTGCACCTCATTTTCTAATTGAAAAGGGCAAAGAGTTGAGCTTTAGAACAGATCTACTCAGGATCCATATAGGTCTCCTGGGTCTCATAAACACAACATTTATGTACCGTTTGTGGCAGTACCCCTGAAAGGGGTTTGGGAAAGGGTAAAGGTGGCACCAGCCCTGCATTAAACCCACTGCAACCATTCAGCTTCAGCACTTCAACAGTATAAGGGGTAAAGTAGTAAAGTTTTTGGTGTGCAGTAAACCCTCCATAGGCACACAGCACGTAGGCATGTGGGCAAGGACGCCCATTCTAAATTCAACCGCAAATGCAAGTTCCCTGAATGCACACACACACACAGTGTCACAGGAAACAGGAAATGTTCACGGTTTCATTTATTTACAGGACCCAACAGAGAACGAGGCAGAACTGTGTTCAGAGCACCCTTCCACACCTCCAAAACGCTTGTCCCCAAGACAGCAATTACAAGCTCATTAACTACTGTTAAATACTATTCTGAATGTTATTTCCATTTACTTGCATAATTTTGCATTCATTAGGCTGCGGAAGTTCAGCCTCCATAGGTTTCATGGATAAAAACTTCTGCTCATGTTAGCAAAGGACAAAATGGTTTCAAAACCGTATATAGCCTACTGTATACCCTGTAAACATTGAGATTCATACATTATAGATACACTATATACACACATAAATATATACACACCCACACATATACACAGACACCCTTATACACACACAAACTGAAGACAAAAAAAATGAAAATAAAATAAAATTCAAAAATGATGCCAAAGCAGCTAATGAATGTTGACAGCAACCGGGTTTCTAGTCCAGAAGAGCCTGGCGTGTTAATTCTTTTTCTTTTTGAATGCAGCGGTTAGCATTTCACATCATTAGCCATCATTAGCCATCATCAGACGGCTGGCCCTGAACCCACCTTTAAATAGCTCCCAGTGACTGAGGATTAAAATAGAGAGCATATCATGCTTCCTTTTGTAATCCAATTAATTCACTTATTCCTTTAATTAAATCAGGCGTCCTGCGCTATCTGGGTTTCTGACGGGGTTACAGTGACACGGAAGCGGAGTGAGAGAGCTGGAGGCCCGCTAGGCCTCACATCGGCCTGCGCTCAGCGACAGACTGGGGTCAGACTGCGGCCAGCACAAACACTGCCACCCGCAATCAACTTCAGAGAGAGAGGGGGGGGGGGGGAGAGAGAGAGAGAGAGAGAGAGAGAGAATGAGAGAGAGAGAGGAGAGAGAGAGGAGAGAGGAGGGGGGGAGAGAGAGAGAGAGAGAAAGGAGAGAGAGAGAGAGAGAGAGAGAGAGAAAGGATGAGGAGAGAGAGAGAGAGAGAGAGGGAGGGGGAGGGGGGGGAGGGAGAGAGAGAGAGGGGGGAAGAGGAGGGAGGAGGGGAGAGAGGGAGAGGGAAAGAGAGAAGAGAGGAGGGAGGAGGGGAGAGAGAGGGAGAGAAAGAGGAAAGAGAAAGCGAGAGGAGGGAGGAGGGGAGAGAGAGGGAGAGGGAAAGGGAGGGGGAGGAGGGGAGTGAGATGATGACTGACACACTGACTCAAATCCCGCAATCAAAAGGTCTCCACCGGAGCACCTGGGCCAAGTCAGCCCAAAAAGGGGTTGGCTCTTTGAAAAAAAGCATCCTTTGAAAAGCTCCACTCCCACACCAAGCTCACACCACACACAGACACACACGCACGCACACACACACTGCACTTTCAGAGGCAATCATCAGAAAACTGAAAATAGGCGAATCAGCCCAACCCACGTTAACTCATTTCAAATGAACAGCATCTCAGAAAAAGTCCAGATTCAGCTGAATCATACAATCGGCCGGTGGAAAAACGGCCAGCAACGGAGCAAACTCACTTTGTCAAAGCACAGCAGGCTAAATTTAGCAGGAAAAGTCAGATATGTCTCATAAAACCACACTGGATTAATAGTGCAATGATTACTATAAATAATACCATTAATATGATGCAGTACCCCCACCACTGACCAGACGCATATGTGTAATGGAGCATGCCCCAGCACTGCAGAGCTGTGTCAGAGGGGACAGCTGAGCATTAGCTGTCCTTGTTGTACCTGTCAGTACCCTTAGGAGAGGAGAAAGTCACCATCTGCCCTAATGACTGCATGGCACATGCCCGTATCCAGGGTGACTAGCACAGCTTACAGACGACACGTTTACACTGGATACTGACTGCAAACACTGTGCTTCTCTGAAGGGGGTAACAGCGACCCTCCTCCTTGGGACTGGAGCCCCCCCAGTGTGGCTCTGTGAGTGTGATGGCGCACCGCGGGCAGGTGGCGGGGGAGTACCCGGGGTTTCGGGTGGAGCTGACCCGGGACAGGGTGGCCTTACTGCACTGTGCTCTTGAGCACGTTATGGAACTGTGGAGGGGATTAGCCCAGTCCCACCCCTGGAGGAGGGGGTGGGGGGAGGGGGGGACCTCTGATGTCACAGATCCCAGGTCTGTACTATCGGGACAGGGAGCAGTGGGGGGGAGGGGAGAAGGGGGGCGAAAGCTTGAGAAGAGGCTTTCCTCTGTCCCATTTCTCCCTCCTGGCGGCGGGCCTGAATCAGAGCGTAAAGACGTCTCTGGGAGTAGCGGGGCGGAGCCTCCTCCCCGCCACCGTAAATCAGGCAGATTTAGGAGCTGGCACAGCGGAGCCAGAGCGTGCCTCTATTTAAAGGACAGCCCCTGCTATCAGTCACGATCGCTGTCCCAGTCCATCTGCCTGTCAGCGTGACGAGCGGGTTGGATTCAGACCAACAGGATGGGGGGGGGGGGGGGGGGGGGGTGTGTGCAGGCTGGTGACAGCACAGGAACAGGAGGCGGGACAGAACCTGTTTACTGCTGGCCCCGACGTGCAGGACAACCATGCAGGAGGGGCAGCATCCTGTTTGTCCTGCCAAAGGGTGGCGGGGGGAGGAGGAGGTGGAGGAGGAGCAAGAGGAGGAGCACGGGCCAGCCCAGGAGGACCACTGCTGCCATCGGCCCCGGGTTCCAGCGAGGTGCCCTCTCCCACTCACTCACTCCTCCTGTATTATTAAAGCTCCTCTTTGGGGGGGGGGGGGGGGCACACAGCGAGGTGTCAGGGCCCCTTAACCACATCCATTTTTTATCCCTAATTTCCACCCCACCCCACCAAGAGACAGTACCTGTGTGGGGGGACTCTGGAGTAGAGGGAGCACAGCTGAGCATTGTGGGACTGTGGAGACGGGTCGCAGGGGAGCGCTCGGGCTGGCCGTGATTCATACTGAGCTTCTATAAAACGACAGCGAGCGCATCGCTCGTCTGTTCAAAGGATGCAAACACTTCACAACCTCTTTATCACCCCAGATACGGAAAGAGACAGAGCACCCCTTCACACGCTCGCAATTAGGCCTTGTAAGATACACGTCAACAGCCCAGGCATTACCGAGGGGTAACAGCGCCTCAAACCGAAACTGCGCTTTCACTTCCAGACTGTTTCGATGAGGCCGGAGGTAGAATTCCTCATAGGAATTTCCCATACTTTAAACCTGACGGCTCGCACTGCAGAGAAGAACTACAATCCCCATCTCCCACAGGACGGCGTCCGTGCCGAAAAGCACAGACACACCTGGGCTCAGGTCTGCTACGGGCTGCGCGGGTTTACCCTCCAAATACGCACGGCATTAGGCCGACTGACAGCCACCAATCGCTGCAGACTGCAAGCTAGCCCATCTGGGTACTGCAGCCAAAGTAAAGCATTTACTCATCCAATACCTCAGAGCAAGCGCCCGCTGACCTAGCCAGGCAGGCCCTACGGACTAACAGAACGTCATTCGGGGGATGTAGCGACGCAACCGACTTTCTCAGCTTAAGGTTACATTTTTCCGTGAGACTAGCGGTGACGCAGACCGACAGATTGACGGGTTACTAGAAGTTTAGCCCAATAATCTGTTTGTTGACAATTCTGGTACAACAAACAATTAATCTGATCATGACACTGCAGTTGCTCGCACGCCGTGGTTACTTGGCAACGGCGTTGACAGGGAGACAACAGCGAAATGACCAACCGCCGCGCTGTTTTTCAGGACTGAGATACTTCACCGGTGCGGCACTCTTTCGAAACAATGAGGCATTTGATTTCTTATCTTCTTAAGTCAAATGCACACTGAGAACTGCAGAAACGCTACAATGTTAAGGTACAGACCACAATGCATTCAGCAATGCTATAGCTGGCAACCTCCAGATTTATTATTTTAATATAAAAAACAATAATTCTACAACTTTGTGATGTATAACAAACCACAAATCTGAAGTTTAAGAAGTAGCGGACTCAAAATATTTTCCATACAACAGACACCTAAAGCTTGTGTTAACCCATTATGCGTAGCTCTGCACGCAATGCTCACATAAAAACGTGAAAAAGGAGAATAATAAAAGGGTAGCGCTGAGCGCTAGGCTAGCTTCTACTGCATGCCTGGAGAAAAGCAGTGAAAACACTCTTCTGGAGACAGAGCTCACGTGATCAGCCTCGTCAGAGACGCGGAGTTTAATTCCTGACGTGCTGAGGCGAACGGGAGGCTGCACTTTACCCCCTCCGCATTCTTTACCGCAGTTACACCGCGGGACCTCGTCCCGGCTAACGCCTGAAAACGCGGCGATGCGGAGTTTTTAAAAACGTACCTGCGACCGTGAGCGACGCGGCGGCCACTGCGCAGTCTGCGCGCTACCTGCGAAACCTGTTCCTGCTCTAAACGCTCGCCTCCCCATCGACCAATGACTGACGAGCTCAGCCGCCGTCGCCATGCGGCGAGCGCAGACGCTACCAAAACAGCGCACTTCGGCTTTAAGTACGATAAAGCAGAACCTTCCGCTCCTCAAGCGCGGAGGAAGCGATTAATATGCTCTTTTAAGGGTATGAAAGAGAGGAAGCACACAGCGCAGACAGCGCAGACAGAGCAGACAGAGCAGACGGCGCAGACGGCGCAGACGGCGCAGACAGCTCCTCCCGCGTCTCCCCGGAGACGAGCCCCAGCGCTAAGCCAGCTGGCTGCGGCCCCCCGTCCGGCCGGCGAGGGGTTAAAAGGCGGCGTTTCTGGGACTCGGGGGGGGGGGGGGGGGGGGAGCTCGCGTTCCGTCCCCGCCCACGAGCCCAGCATTCCATAGGTACGGCCGCGGCCGGACGGCCCGGAGCGCCCAGCGGCGACGGCAGGGCGCAGTGATCCACCCGTACGCTACGGCAGAAACGCGAGAGGGGAAAGGGAAAAGGGGAAAGGGGTATTTAACAGACCTACTGTGCAGTTCGGACTGGCCGGGATCCCACATGCTCTTCGGTCTGAATCCAAGAACAACTTCCCACTTCCTCTATTCCACACGCCCCCCCGCCCGCCTTCCCTCCCAATGCCATTACTGCCTGCCAGTTTTACACAAAGTCTGCTTCCTGTTCACCTCTGACCCCCCACCCTCCGCCCCCCCGCTCCGCCCGTCAGCGCACAGAGCAGCTGGGAGAGGGAGCCGCAGGCAGCCTATCAGAGCCGGGCGGAGGGAAGGTTCCCAGCAGCGGGAGGCCCCGCCCCCCTCCTGTGAGTGACGCGGTGTCGGGTTTCAGTCCGGCCGGCTGCTCCACCCTGGCTCACAGTTACATAAACCCTTTTCTTTCTTTTTTTTCTTTTTCTTTCCTCCAGCCGAGTCAGGAAGTGACAAAGGCAGCGAAGCGGCCGGGGCTCCCAGCCATGTTCTCACACCAGCCCACACTCCCGCTCCACACCCGGGGGGGAACGGGGATCCACCGAATATTAATAACCCCACACAGGGAGGGGGGGTTCCAGCACAGGAACACAAAGCCTTTCCGCCCCCCCCCCCTACAGGAACTTTCCCATCCTCTGAAGCGTGGAGCACTTTCCTAATAAATCAAACGCACAAGCTTTTTTATTTATTTTCTAATGTGGTCCCTTTTTTAAAAAACTTTTTGGATAAGCTTCCGATGGCCGCGGCTAAGGCTGCGGCCTTTCTTAGGAGCGCCGGACTATTATTAGGCTGGCCGTCAGCTCATTACATCACCCTGTCTACACGCAGAAGACTCCGTCCCACTTCTCTCCGGGCCACAGTTGCCAAACCAGAGGCTTCCGGCTGTCACTCAAGCTCTCGGCCTCTGAAGCAACGCTGAGAGACTCAGCCCGTTACGAGGCACAGCTGACGGCTGGGCCCCTCACTTTCATACCGTCATTCAACTGAACACATAAATAAATACCGCTATGCCCCGGTTCACTGATTAAAATAAAACTTTTTCCTAATTTGATCTGTACTTTTATTCCGTTGTTAGGAACGCCGAACACCGCCCTGCTGCTGCAGCGTTCCTCGGTTTGTGCGAGAGGTCACGGCCCAGCCTGTAGGCCCCTCTGTGAGGCCCGCCGCCCACCGCCATTTCACAGCGCTGCAAATGGCAGGCAGGCAGGCAGACCGCACGCACCCGACTGACCAGGAGAAAGCGCTGCGCGTGTAGGCCGGGAACACCCTACCGAACGAAGCTCTCCCTCCCTGGCGGCTGTCAATCATCCCTGATCAAGCCGCACACGGTCAGGTGGGCCCTCTGACCCACAGCTCAGTAAAGAGAACAAGCTACGAGCTCTGATAATCAAACGAGTGCGGCCCGTGTGATTGGTGTACGTTTCAACTACCCCACAGGGCCTGAGCGCGTTTCTGACCGTCTTCTTTGAGCGCTAACGCCCCTAGCGCAGGCTACACTGTCCCGCTCGACCCAACACACACAAAAAGGGAAACAGAATATATGAGGATGTGGAAACGCTCAATACCAAGTGCACACCACGTCAGGTGGACAGTGCCCATGTAATAACCACACTTAACAGTGCTGTCTTTCACGACGGAACCATTTTTGTAAAACACATCAGGCTAGATGCACACAGCGGACATTAAAATAAGCTCTGGTTGAGTCAAATTAAAAGGAGAGGGCTCACATGAAGCTCGGGGTATAGGTGTTTTAAATGGAAAGGGGTCTCAAAAATTACTACAGCACATCACATTGAGCAGTTCTGAAATAACAGATTTTGGCATTCAAGGTTTCAACATTTCATGCACTATTAATCATTACACTAATAAGCTGCTAAGCATTTGCACGCGCGCGCACACACACACACACACTCAATATATATATTCCCTCGCTAAGTTGCTAAAAAGCTAACTGCAAACAACTCCAAAACATATAGGAGCTGACAGTCTGAACTTTTTCTAGGGTGTAGGGTACACCTGGGGACAAAGCCAGGTGTAGCCTACCTTTGGTGTGTGCCTATAGGCTAATACAGAATTCTGCACCCTACTGCCGCACTGGGTAGTTTACCAGCACGCCAGCCAAATATGTGCAAGGATGGGAAAAATACAGAACAGGAGTTAGGTAACTTTCCAGAAAGAACATTCAGTTCCAACAAACTACTGGCCAAAAGGAAACTACATTTGTCAATATCTTGTCAATGTTTTGGTTGCAATGCCTGTCCCACCCAATCTGAGATAGGCATCGCTCCAAGTACAACAACACTCACTTTCCATTTCTCAATTCCCTTAACTAAAAATGAGTCTTTTACACTTTCCCATTGACGTTTTTCATGCAATTTAGTGCATCTGTGAATTTATGCATCTGTACGAGTCCAACACGGCTGTCCACAGGCTGTTGCTGCACAATCCATCTCCTCATCTACCAATATCACAGGGTCACAAGGGGCCACAGCATGTTCTACCATTTAAAAGGCTATTCGCCAGAACAAGCACAGCTTTCGGCAATGACAGTGGGCGAGTGAGTGAGTGAGTGAGTGAGTGAGTGGTGGCGTGAACAGTGGAGTGAGCGGTAGAGTGAACAGTGTAGTGAGCAGTGAGGAGTAAACAGTAGAGTGAGCAGTGTAGTGAGCAGTGAGGAGTAAACAGTAGAGTGAGCAGTGTAGTGAGCGGTGAGGAGTAAACAGTAGAGTGAACAGTGTAGTGAGCGGTGAGGAGTAAACAGTAGAGTGAGCAGTGTAGTGAGCGGTGAGGAGTAAACAGTAGAGTGAGCAGTGTAGTGAGCAGTGGAGTGAGCGGTAGAGTGAGCAGTGTAGTGAGCGGTGAGGAGTAAACAGTAGAGTGAGCAGTGTAGTGAGCAGTGAGGAGTAAACAGTAGAGTGAGCAGTGTAGTGAGCAGTGAGGAGTAAACAGCAGAGCGAGCAGTGTAGTGAGCAGTGCAGCAGGCCTAAGCACTCAGGCCCTGGTCCAGTACAGTTGGCCCAGGAGCAGCACACTGGCCGGCTCTGACAATGGAGCAGATGTCTGATGCGAGCAGGGAAGATGAATGACCTGCTCTTTCCAACAGCTCACTTTGATAAGCACAAACTGGCCCTCAGCTTTGCGCCTGCTACAGGCAGCTCTGACCAAATGTCCTCAAGAGTTTCTGCCTTTCTGAGATCTGAGGGGCTAGCTGCAGCCCCGGAAGCCCCCCCTTCCACTCCCCCTCCAGCAGGGATCAGTGCTCTTCATTCCTGGCCCTGGGGGGCCGCAGGGTCCGCTGGTTTTCGCTTTCGGCTCAATACCAGCGACGGATTCAGACCCAAGAGACCAGGTGAGGTGAGTTAACTGCGACTGCTTTAATTGACCAATCAAGTGCTGAGTAACTACAGAAACCAGCAGACCCTGCAGCCCGCCAGGACCAGGAACGAAGATCTCTGTAGTGGATGTTGACTCGCCGTCTCCAGGCAACATAACCGCTGTGTGACTGGCCCAAACCGGCATGAAACTGCCTCTCTGCTGTAGGCCCTGCACAGACCCAGCGTCACCTCTGAGCTCAGTGCACCCTGTGAGGCTCAGAGAGAAGACACAGCAGCAGCACTGCACACACACACGCGCACACACACACACACACACACACACACACGCACGCACGCACTCACACAAACACACTGCACACACACACACGCACGCACACACACACACATGCACACACGCACACTTGTGCATGCACAAATACACACACACACACTCACAAGCACACGCACACACACTTGTGCATGCACACACACAATTGTGCATGCACACACACACACGCATGCACACACACACATGCATGCACGCGCGCACGCACACACACACACACACCAACTCCGCGGTCTAACAGCAGAAGTGGATGGAGACGTGGTCTGCAGCCGTACAGTGGCTCCAGCCTGCAGTGACCCACATCTCATTATAGCGTTAAGCGTGCTTACGATAAGTCCTGAAGACACCGCTGCCACTCGTAATTAGCCCGTGTGTGCTGCCTGGAGCCGGGGCAGCTGGACCAAATCATTATCATTTAGCAGAGAGCCGCGCGGCGCAGCGATCGCAGCTACGCAGCGACACGTCTGCAAGGCCCTATCGCTGCCGGTTAAACATTACACAGGTGGCCGGCCTCTGCTCCGAGATACAGCACAAGGTTCTGCGTCACCACAAGGCCCTGCGTCACCACACGACTCTCTCCACTCGGCCGAGTCTGACTCCCATTAAGCACCGACACGCCGCCCAGGAGCCCAACTCTCACCGGCCTTTCACTCAGCGAAAGAAAATTAAAAATCTTTAACGGTGTTAGCAAATCTTTCTTCTCCGGCACAAATACCGCGTACAGGACTGCGTGAAACTGAGCGGCGTTTCTGCTCACGCGGACACGTTCGCCCCAAAACGTACCTGCTGTGCCTCGTAGGTCACAGAGAAGGAGCTGTCCTCGTCCTGGTCGCCGTTGGCCCAGGAGCAGTTGGAGTCGTCCCGGTGATCCAGGGGGGTCCCCTGGCTCAGGGCGGCCTCCAGCTGAGGCAGCAGGTCGTCCCCCAGGAGGTCGGGGGCCTCCAGCTCCCCGAACGCCCCGCCGTGACCTCCCACTTGCTGCAGGAGGTTCTCGTCCAGGGCCGGGTAGCCGTTGCCGGCGGTTACCGGCGGAGCGGCGGCCGTCTGGCAGACGCCCTGCTGGGCAGAGGGGTGCTGGCTCACAGCTCCGGAGTAGCAGCCCATGTCCGGGGAGAAGATGGCGGGGCTGCTGTAGGTTCCCTGAGCTGGCCTGGGGTGGTGCAGGGCCTGGAACGGGCACTTCCCCGCCTGGCCCCCGGGCCCCTGCTGCTCCTGCGGCTGGCCCAACGCGGGGAGCAGCGAGAAGGCGTCGCCCGCCCCCGAGAAGTCCGGGATGGTGGGTGCGTGCAGGGCGGAGGCCTTGGCGGGACCGGGGGGCGCCGGGGCCGGAGTTCGGGGGTCGCCGGTGCCCATCGCCGGCTGTCCCGGGAAGGAGTACTGGGGCGGAGGGTAGGCGGCGCCGGAGGTGACGGAGCAGGAGGACAGCGCCGGGGAGCGGGAAAACGGCAAAACGGTCACGTCCTCCGCGGGACCGGGGAACTTCTGAGCCCCCTGACAGCTCAGCATCCGGCCCTGCTGCTGCTGCTGCTGCTGCTGGGAGCCACCCGGAAAGGAGGCGGTGTGGCTGTGGGCGTCCAGATAGGCCTTGGGGGGCTGGGCCATGGTGTTAGCGGCTCCACCTTGGTGGAAAGGGCTGCCATTGAGGCTCCCTCCAGCGGTCAGCGGCAGGGAACGGGGCAGGCCGTGGGGGCTGGGCTGCCGCTGCTGCTGCTGGAGCTGCTGCTTGGGCGCCAGGTTCCCCTGGTAAAAGTCAAACTCGTGGTGCTCCGGAAAGGCCTTGCTGTGCGGGTGCAGGGCCTGGGGCTGGGGGCCCACGTGCGGCGGGGGCTGCTGCTGCTGCAGGTGGTGGGGCCGGTGGTGGTGCTGGTTAAGGTGCTGATGGTGCTGGCCGGGCTGCTGCGGCGGCGGCGGCGGCAGCTGGTGAAAGGAATTGCCGTTCTGGTCCTGGTTGCCCCACATGGGGCTGCTGTCGGGGAAGAGCCCGTTGGACTGGGGCGCCTGCTGGGCAGGGGAGCTGTGGAACTGGGCATGCTGGGACAGCACGCCTCCGCCGCCGCCGCCGCCGATGGCCCCGCCCTCGGAGGCGGGGAAAGGCTGTCCGATTGGATGAGGGGTCTTCATGGCCTCGAAATGGCTGATCTGCTGCTCGAAGGTCAGGCCCTGCTGGGAGGTGGCGGGGCCCAGGCCGGGGTGTTTCGCCATGCCCAGGGGCTCCACCTGCAGGGGCTCGAACTCCGCGCTCAGGTTCAGCTCGTCCACCAGGGACACAGGGCCCGAGGCGAAGCTCTCGTCCGAGAGCGCCTCGAGCCCGCCCCCAAACAAGTTGGGGTCGTCGAAGAAGTCCATCATGGGGTCAGTCATTGCGCAAGCTCACGCAAAAAAAAAGACCTTCCCAGATCCCCCCCCCACGCCGGACTCCTGCTGGCTTCTCGCTGCTCTCGGCTGAAAGGTTCACAGGACACGGAACCACAAGTCATCCATTAAGGGAAGCTGAGAAGACAGCTCTCCAGTTCGTTACAAACAGTTCCTGTATGGTAGGAGAGGGAGAGGGAGACGGAGAGAGAGAGAGAGAGAGATGGAGAGAATTCGAAGTCAGTAAGATTGTGAAAAACCTCAAGGCTGGATGTTGACTCAATTTTTGATATATCAAACAAAAAAAATGGATAAAACTCAAGAGGATAGGAGGAATACATCAGTTTCTGTAATTATGCTGAATGTTTATTCCCCTTGTTCGAGTTTCCTACACACAAATAAAAGTTACTTTTCTGGGACAGAACAACTTCTTAAACAAAACTCATAATAATTTATTTTCACTTTTTATTTTCCAAAGAAAGCTCATGAAAACCCACAACAGAACTTCTCAAACATTTCCTACATGTAATCTGTAAATTCACCGAAAAAAACTACTTTATGGTAATGTTTACACAATTTAAAAGCGGGCCTTAGCATACAAAACGAAATGTCCCTCCACCATTTTTTCCAGCAGACACTTCCACATGATGCGATTCACACAACACAAATTCATCTCCATCGCGTCTTCGCTCCTTATACACGCAGCTCAGCCAAAGACAACGGGGGGGGGGGACGGGGACGGAATGCACCTGGCATCAGCAATTACCCCCCCGAGTAACCGCGATCCCGGAGGAATGGCAGGTGAGGTCTGGTGAACGGCAGGGAACACTGCGGCGAGACTCCTCTTCCTAAAGGAATTAGGTGTGCAGTGTCAACGGCACCTTAACGCCCCCCCCCCCCCCCCCCCCCCCCCCCCCCCGGCTCCCGCGTGGGAGACTGGATGACAGCACTCCCCCTACACACACACACACAGCGTGGCGCTGAACACACCTGACGAGGACAGACGGGCGCTGTCTGGTCACAGCCGGGCTCCTGCCACATTAATTACCCGCCTATTCCCGCCCGCTGCACCTCAGCCGTACCCTGCCTTACCCGCGGCGTCCGCGGGTTCGACACGCCAAAACCTGCCGTCAACACCACCGGCAGACGCTACATTCCTCCATTATAGGACGCACGATGCCGCGTACATATTTATACAGGCATGGCCACGACACACTCCTCCACACACAGGAGCCAAATGCCAAACATTGAAGATTTTTATTAGACCAATCACTCTTTAGCTGCACACCCGCCCCCCTCCCCCCCTCCCCCCCCCCCCCCCCCCCCCCACCCCCACCCCCACCCCCGAATCTCTTTCTATTGTGTTTTACTTTATTTTTTTTTGGCTTCAGACACCGTGCAATGTCTCCAAAAATTCTGGCAGCCGATGGGGGACACTCTACCGCGGCCTGCAGCCGGACGCATGTTCAGAGGATTAAAGTGCAGTGACTTAGCAGGCTTCCCCTGGGTGCTATCCAAAATGTCTGAGTCAACGCCACCTCCTCCCAGCACTACAGTCCAGCCAACAGTGCAGAACTCTGTGTGACACACACAAACTTAACACTTCATCAGCCCTGCTTCTGGAACATACCTGCATTAGACTACGTAAACAAGACAGGAAAGAATACACTTATTTAGATTTATTCACACATTTTTGAAGAACACGTTTATAAACGTGAAAGTCAGATTAAAGATTGACAATTCTTAAAAAGAATGGCAGTCTTTCCCACTTGAAATATGTATGCAGTATTTTACGGTACCAAAATGAAAAAGAACCCTGTTGCAACCGACGTTATCTCAACAGGTAAAATTTTCACTTCTCAGCACTCATCCACAGCTTCACCTGTGCAAATAGTTCTGCTGGATTTAAACAAAAGCAGCGCAAATTAATGCATCTCGGGGCGACATAGCTCAGGAGGTAAGACCGATTGTCTGGCAGTCGGAGGGTTGCCGGTTCAAACCCCGCCCTGGGCATGTCGAAGTGTCCTTGAGCAAGACACCTAACCCCTAACTGCTCTGGCGAATGAGAGGCATCAATTGTAAAGCGCTTTGGATAAAAGTGCTATATAAATGCAGTCCATTTACCATCTCTGTATTCCTTATTTTCAGTGTTTAAGCCCACGACATCAAATAGCAATGGCCAAAAAAAAAACAACTTCTAAATAAGAAATTTTAAAAAGTTGTGAGTGCCTATTTCAAAGCATTGCTCGACATGAGAGGATTTCTGAAGCAAGTGAACTGAAATAAACCAAACCACACCCGTGCAAACCTAACCGTGGCGTAGAAAAATCAAACGCTTTGGGTATTTTGTTCACCTGAACGGTCGCGTCCCCACTCAAAAGCCAACCGCAGTGTACATGAAGGTGAACAAACCAGACATATCACTTCCACTAAGACGTGTTTTGCATCAGTACGAAAACTTGCCACAAAATGTGCTTTGTATTTGTGTAGATGATATTGTGGAGAGGAGAACCTTTAGCTGATAATACAAAGTATTATATTTAAGTAGTTAACATGGAAAAATGCTTGATTTACTCATAATCATAATCATGATCATAATCTTGCTTACAATCATTCAGGTACCCATGCTGTAGGAACTTCAAATCTACCATCTTGGCAGTTCTCAGTGAAACTCAAAACTCCTGAAATGCAAGAAAGGATATCCTGATTTTGCATTTCATGGCTAATTTTCATATTTCCTGCATACACGCACTGCTTAATTTCACCCCAAAGAGAGGCGTGGGACAGGTTTTCATTTTCAAAAGTGGCCTGGATAACCGATTGGGATTGTCGCTTTCTAATTCGGTTTTAAAAGTTGGCGTCACTAGGGTAGCCGGGCATTTCAGTGAGCGATTAAACCCGCTGGAAGTGGACGAGACTCAAAAACGATGCAACCGCACTCTCGACGAGGCTTCAGAGTCTCTGGACGGCGCGGCAATTCAACAGTACGCTGAACCGCCACAGGTGTCGCTCAATCCCGTCAACTTCAAAACAGACCTGCCCCCGGGATTAATGGGCGCCGACCTCACGACGGATTACCACAGGCACAGGAAGCGAACTGGAGCCCGCACAGGATAAGCAGATCACCACGAAACGTTGTGAAACGCAGGGTCCCAACTGCCCCGACTGTAACATTTAATTGCCGAGTAAAACCTTTGCCAAATGCGATCCTCCCTTGTCGTAAATTGAGACTTAAGACACAGCTACTTCTGCACAGCACTGGGTTCCTTAACCCCCCCCCCCCCCCCCCCCCACACACACACACACACACACACACACACACACACACAAAAAGCAATGTCATTTCTAAATTAATGAGCAAATTTATCAGATAATTGTGTTTTTTAACCAAATGCCTTGTATGAACATGTTAGAAAATACTAAAAGCATACTGAGCATTTTGAATAGCTATGCTTAAAATGCAGGCATGTGTGAAATTAAACATTGTCAATTCAGATTGTAAGCGGAAACAAGAAATTGCAGAAACACATCGAAGCACATCAAAAATTGTCAGCTAATTTTAAGCTGTGAACATATGAAGAGGACAGGCACTAACAATTTGAAACCATGTATTCAACAATAAAATATGTTAAATGCTGGTGTCACATGAACACGTGAGGAAATTTAAAATTTTAGAATTAAAAATTGTTAATAAAGTGCTCTATGTTCCCGTGGCTCTCACAATATTAGTTACAACGACTCTGTAAACCAAAATAAATGTAACCAGGGAATCACTTGTCGCATGTAACTTCATAACGCCATTATAAGAAGTGACCTGGGCCTTTTCAACGTGCAGCAGTATGTCAACAGTCAAAACGCTTTTCACGAAGAAGCATAGGTCAGAAATGTCTAAAACTATTGTATTTAACAATCACATGTTTATGGCATCTAAAAAAAAACAAAAAAACAGAAAGAACGCATCCGGTATTCGGTGGTAAGGGGCAGTAATTGTAGCAACTACCAATTCCCTATGTGTGGGGTCTAAAATCCATCAGGCTAGTGAGCTGTCAACAACACAAATGACAGAGAGAAAGGGTTACAGAGTAGCCATACTGATCACCTAACCTTAGCAGCGGACACGTTTTGGTTTTATGTGATCTTGTTTGTTCCAGCACGTCATAGTAGTTACTGGTAACATTTCCTGTTCTGAAGAAAAATGTAGCTACAATTCGATGGTAAAAAGAATCCACGCAACAAGCAACAGGTCGATACAAATTAACAATTGAAATAGATCAACTTTCTTTTTCGGTGCTAGTCTTGTATTCTTTCATATGTTGGTAGTTACGCATTTACTTACTACTTTAGCTATTTTACCTTAACATTCGGTTGTTTCTTTGTTTATCCTGGGTCTGCACTATCCAGACCGAGTGTCATATCTCCGTATTACACTTGTTATTTCCCCCTCGTCTGACAAATTAAATAGGCGTCAACAATTTTAACGTCACTCGTTCTTATCTCTCATAACTGTAACGGAAAAAACGAAGGAATTTTTCTTGTGCCAATATAACAGATCCCCAGAAATGGGATTAGCGACATGTAGCTAGCTAGCTAGCTAGTTAGCTAGCCAACAATCAGGACCAATCATCTGCCAGCTGGTCGGATAGATATGCAGGTTCGCAAGCTAGCTCGGAAGCTGGGTCACACCGGCCTTAGCTGCCCCAGGGAATTTGATACACCATTTCTAAACGCAGACTGCCAGCGGTCCATTAGGATGCGAAGTACTATGACCGAGGTCTTGCACCCTAGGGCTTCAGAACACATCGATAGGACATGTCATTATGCTAGCATGCTAACTAGCGTGCCTCTTGGTGATACCTCCACCCCGGTATTATTTGCTAGCCACGGAGCTAGTTGGCTAGCCAGCTAGCTTTCTCTATAGCTAGATTATGACGCAATGAGCAACTAGCTGACCAAGAAGAGTACGTTAGTGAGGCCGTGAGGTTATCTTTGCTCTATACGTTCCTGGGATAGGGTTAGAAGTCAGGCAGACAGAGACCGTTAACTAACCTTATATTGCCACCAACCTTAGCATCCTGTGTACGAGCAAGTGTCGTGTCGTCTTCAGAGAGGTCTTCGTCCCTTGTCTAAGCTAGCAAGGAAACCAACCAGCTTGGGTAGCTATCAGACGAAACCGGTATCCCTTTCCAAGTAGGCAGCCTAGTTTAAAGTATGCAATAGATTTAGCGCTCCGAATATCTGGAAAGTTACACTCACAGAAACGGGCCAAACTTGCTCTCGGCGGTGAGCTCAGACAGCTGGGCTAGCCAGACCTTCCATTTGTTAAGGGAGCGAATCGCACACGTGTTTCCACATCGCCACTTCTCTTCCCCAGCCTATGGTCTGGTGTCGTGACGCCAACGTAGTGGGAAACGGAGGAGGAGGAGGTAATCGTCATTCACACAGACACGAGCCCCAGCCTGTGGCACAACCTTGTTTCGTACACGGGAATCTCCTAATTCCTAGACCACCCTCCCCCAACCCACCAAGAAAAATAAAAGGCATATTCTAGCCTTGTTGCCTACGTGCGGTAGCAGCCATTGCGGAAGCGGGTGTCAGTATCCCAGTTGACATATTTCATGTCTGAGGGAGGTGTTGCCGGTGTGATGGTGGAGAAATAAGTTAGGTTTTCGAGAGGGGTTCCCTGTACTCGCTGGCCAACACAAAAGATCTTTTTAGGCTTTGCTAAATGACAGCCGGTTCGCTACAACGGTGCCGAAACTACATGTTAGATAATATGGACACACAATTAGCTAAGTATTGATCACAAAACTTACCAGCTGAGGCGTATCTCCCTGACACAACACGAAAAATGTCGACGAGTAATAATGGCGGGCTAGGTTGCTAGCTAGCTAATTACAATTTCGAAGTTTTACTTGCACCTCCGCTGTAGATTTCAGTGGTTCCACCGCCGCCAGTGTGATGATACATATAATTTGCATGTCAGTTATTTGCCCTCTGATTGGACAGTTGGGAGTTTGTCCAATTCGGACCACCAGCGGCCGAGTTTCGGACTTGGCTTCTGCTCATACAGGATTTCGGTCTCACCTGGGTCCCAAAAGCACCTGTCAAAGCCCGAATTCAGACGGGGAATCCGGGAACCAAAAGGTTATGATGGGAGGACACACAAGATGGCCGCGCTGAAGGCTGAAGCCAATCGTCAGAGGTTTTACTTTGATTTCGTAGCTCTCTCGAAAAGAAATGTTGCTACTGTCGGGAAAGAGATAGTGGAAGTAGGCTACTGTGCTGGCAACGCGCCGTGACCACGGCGTCCTCAGGTGGCTAGTCAGCGTACCGCACCTTACTTAAACAAGGTGGGACCTTACTGTGAAGATGCAAAAATCATTTATGATAAAAGTGCACATCAGATACAAGCAGTTTGTATTTTGGCATTATAAATTATTTCATTAAAATTGTTTTAATCACATTTAAGATAATTTAATCTGCAAGTTCATATCACATTACCATACGTTTAACGTGTTATTTCAAGCTTTAACTGCTTTATTACTTTCTATATATATTCAATTCACTATTATTTTGCTTTTGTTCTTTATTTGGAAAATGGGTTGAATATAAATAGGTGAAACGATGTGTAAACTATCGTTGGTTTTGAAAACCACGTGACTTATAAACTAAGACAACATTTTGAGTGCTTGATGAAATCAGGTAATGGACTATTTAAATATAAATAAAAATGCATTGGCTATTTTTGTAAAATAAGTCTGGGCATACACCTTTCTGGCAAATTTTTTTTTTTTTTTTACTTTTTTCATGCAAGTAATTATGTGTATAGTAGTGCTCAGGCAATGAAATAAAAGGAGTCTTCACAGCTTCAGGTCAAGGCAAGTGAATCGCTATAAAGGTGAAGTTGCACTAGGGTTGCAAACTTTCTCACTACAAAATAAGGGACAAAAGGTGGCTTGCCACAGCTGCGTGGGTATGGTGTTGTGTGAATATACAGTGTATTGGTTTGAGTCATTTATAATGATAGCTAATCTCTTACAAAGTAAAGACCAATACTCAACTGTCAGGCCTTGGCAATATAGGTTTTAATAATAGTTTGTGTTACTTTACAGCAGGTATCTTAAACACAGTCCTTCATTTGGAACCATTGGCCTATTACATCTTTTCATCTTCAACCCCTTCTCTGTCAAAACACTTGTGACTCTTGTACTTCAGCTCAGAAAAAGTCATCCCCTTCTTGTTAATCCTACAGGTGACGAACTTGGATTCAAATACTTTTCTGTGCTCTGTTGATCTTGCCTGGTCTAATGGAGCCTGTCTATATGACCAGAAGGCAGGGTTTGCACTTTTTTTTTTCATTGGTTCCAATACACTAGACAAGTTCAGTAAATCATAGAAAAGTATTTTAATCCAAAACAAACACGCATTTTGACCCAGGTCTGGACTCCACCATGTGTCAGATCTTCTAACTGTACGTGCCAACTCCAGGGAAACTGGCTGTTTTTACCCTGTGAGGTAGTTCTTCCTGGTTGTAATCCCTGTACTGATGCTCACTCCACAGGTTAATGTAATTTCCATTAACTGCATTTTGTGCTGAGAGAAAGAGAAAAAAAAACGCTGGTAATGATTCATGTAGGTGTATGTTTTTATTGAGATTCAGGAAATATAAATATTAATATTTCCTGAATCTCAATATTAATGTCACGTGTCCATTTCACACATACACACATAAAATTTCCAGAATATACCATTTTGTCAACCTGATATGTTTATTATCATCTAAAGTATAGCTTTCTTGTTAAAAACACACCACCTGTACACAACAGCATCTCAGATATGTCCGAGGTCTTTTCATCAAGGGGAAAAAGTAAAGTGAACTAAATTTGCAGTAATAATTTGGTTGAATAATGTTCTGGATACTGTGAAACTGGAAACTTCAAAATTAATACTTATCAAACATTCCCAGCTACAGATAACCAGAGCCCAATACGCAGTTTACAGCAAAATGATATCCTGTCAGATAGGGCTGGTAGGCCAACCATTCTCACAAATCCATTACAGTTATACATCTGAAACCTCAGTTTCACAAAGGATAAATCACACACACACACACACACACAAAATTAATTTTAAAAGACACACAAATGCCTATATAACCATCAACTTATGCATATTCAAGCCATATGTTCCATGTCCATATCTACTGAAATAATTTAAGACATTTAACATACAGTATCTGTATGTATTTAACAAACATACCGATTAAGAAAAATTCTAATTTAAAAGAACGTTTTAATATTTTTAAATCACAAACTACATAATTAAATTTAAAAAATGTTGAAATGTCTGTAGCAATTTTCATAGGTTCAAGTTATGCAACAAAAATCTCAAAAACTGACGTTCCTAAATCCTGAGGCCACAAGCAAATATTCACCACAATCCATTTCCATTTCACAGAAAAGGGGAACCTGGTTCTATCTCTTATTTCCATACAGGAAGCAATTAATTTCAAGGCCAGAAAAAGTGAAGTGAACTAAAATGAAGTTCATAGAACCTATTCACACGGAAGTTCTGTAAAGATGCATCGGTTATCAAGTGGAGTACGTCTCGTGTTGGCGGTGCCCTCTAGTGGTAAATATATAAAAGTGCAGGCTTATGCCTGGAGAGGGTTGTCCTCTTTGCTGAATGGCTGTGCGGAACCCGGCTTCACCCACGACAGTCCTGGCACCTGCAGCCCCTTGTGTTGATCCTCAGGCCGTCTCTAGGCAACAGTGACATGTTACACAACACACAGCATAGAAATTCCTCTCAGCCATTCAAAGATCGACTGGTTCTCTTCCAGTACAACAAACCCCTTTGAGAACTTGATCTCAATGGGAACTTGACTCCTAGACATGGGTTAAACTCGTCTTTTGCTTCATTCATTTTCCTTAACCATATTTCATGGTTTAACTGAACAGATGCACACATCCAAAATAATGCACACATTTCAAGTTCACAGAGGTAGTTTTACAGTATTAAGGTTTGAGAACTCACTTTGTGTGTGAACATCTTCTGCTTTGCTTCATCATGAACAGCTGGGTTCCACGGAGAGAAGCTGGAAGATCAACGCACATTTACAATACAAAACCTAAAGGTGACTGAGGAATATCAGATCGATGCTTGCCGGCACAAAAGAGTATGCATGATCAAGAAATTATTTTGAACTTAATTTATTGGGTAAATTTGTCAGCCTTTGATGTAACGTTCCAATTCTTCTTTGGCGTTTATCTTGTGATAAAACTGTTCACTTGTGCAAAAATACAACTTGATACAACCACCCTTTAGCCCTAATTAAAATCAGAGGTTTCCCAAAAAAAAAAGGCAGGAAAAAAGGTGCAAAAGCTAAACATATAAAACTATTGTCAGCTACTTTAGAACAAGAACAGCAAAACAGAATACAGGATTGTGAAGCACTTTGGCTGCCCTTTTCCTTGCCTGAAAGGTGCTCTATAAATAGTTTACTGTTAGTTCCTATTAGTCTTTTCATGGCTACAGTTACACCAGTTGAAAGAAAGAAAAATAAATAGAAAACCACGCGTGTGCATCTGCTGAAGCCTCACAGACATTTACACAGCTTGTGGAACCTTATGGATTGCATACCTTATTGCATACGGATCATCCATCTTAGGCTGGTCAAAGAGATGGCTGTTGCATAGTTTCACACTGTCTACCACCTTGCTTTTGAACAGGTGAACATCTTTTTCGTACCTGACCGAAAAGCACACAAGACACGAAACTAGCCTCAGCAATCAATCAAGCACTTCAGGTTAGGTTAGGTTAGGTTCTGTAGACATTGTTCAACTGTACCCTGGATGTGGCTCAACGGCTGTAGGGCCGACTGTGGTGACACAGTCCTGGCACCACTTGCCCCCTGTGCTCCCGGTAGCCAAATATTTGCACAAAGACAGGTACCCTTTGCCCCCACTGTACTGCTCGTGTGCGTCTTGTGGCCTAGACCAAAAGGTCACGTCAATCCCAGAGTGCCACAGCAAAACTGGCTCCGCTTACAAACTTCAGACAGAAGACATCTGGAGCTCGACTTCAGCAACGACCTCTCCAAATCTGTAAATATCAGTATTTGGCAGAGTAGCACCAACTGCCCCATGGGTTGTGTGCTGATACGGTCAGTCCCGATGCCCCAGACGCCCCAGACCCAGCGCGACTGCGAGCAGCCCAGTCTGCAAAGGGCAGGGGCGCCGGCAGACACTCACAGGACGGCCGCCTCGGGGTTGAGCGGCTCCACGGTGTGGATCTTGTAGAAGACGGCGCGCGCGTACATCAGCACCTGCCAGATGTGGTTGTGGTTCCGTCTGTGGGCACAATTGGGGGGGGGGGGAAAGAGGTGAGGGCTAAAACACTGATCCAGTGGGGCTGAGCTGGAACACCCACGCTCACAGAGAAGGTCCACTTTAGAAAACAAACGAAGGGGGGGGGGGGGGGGGGGGGGCGCTAAAAACAACAGACTAGAATCCGGGGGTGTTCTCCAGCTCGTGCTTCAGGACAAAATGTCCCAGGCCGACTCAGCCGACGTCGCGTCCCTGCGGCTACGCTGTTTGGTAACGGAAGCGCTGCACTCTTAATCAGCGCGTGGAGGGCGTGGCTAGCAAAGCCGGCTGACTTTAATCCTGCCGATTGAGAAGAACAGAGCGCAGGCAGGCTCCGCCCTCTCTCTGAGGACACCAGACACAAGCCTTGACTTCAGGGCTGACCACTGAAAGCCATCAGCAGTAACCACGCTGCAGAAGCAGAGTCACAGCTTCACTTTTGGACAGCCTCGCCCCACAGTCAGCATGAGTGTCCTGAACTTCCCATGGTAATCGTTTTCCTTTTGTGCCGACGCTTAACATTTCAGTTACCTGCAGTGACATTGTAGGTATCCCAATATCAACCATACATCTACAATTTTGCATGAACCACAGATCAATCACAATATTTTATATAGGTTTAATTAATGCTTAAAACTTTTTTTCAAAAAGGCAAATGGAGGAGAGATTCAGAAAATGAGGTGAAGAGACGCATCACAGCAGGTTTCAGACATGGCTGACCTCCACTTCGTGAACGCTCTCTTGACATCCAGCTCTCCTGACACTGGATCCACTAAGGGATGAAAGATCGGAATATCAAACACCACCCTCTGAAAAGGACAGACAAAAGCAAGCAACAGAACACGCGTTACCGTTCAGAAGAGGCAAATTCTTCCACGCAGCACATTAACTCAAAGCTGCTCTGTAAACATCACCTCCCCCTCCCAGAGGGTCACTGCGACCACTACTGCCGCACCAGGTCAGCACAGCATAACACAACAAAGCCCGTTAAGATAACGGTTATCAAATGTGCAAAGGAGATTTAAGAAACTTCTTATCCTCCACTCCCCTAGATGCTAGATGTGAAAAGAAGAAAACTACAACCTAACTGCATTAAAAAAATATATATAATAGCACAAATTCAATTTCCTACTTAGAAATTTTTTGCCTTGTCAGATAGATAGAATGGATGTGTGTAAATAAAAAGCCATCACTCGAATGATCACAAGTTTTTGTGGGACTTACTGGGCAATCTCCATCGGGATAGTTATCTGGGATGTGGACGGTGAACCTGAAGACCCCGTCCTGATACAAACCATGTCTTATAAATATAACCCCAAACCACGCTGAGAAAGAGAGAAGACTGAATTACAACCCATCTGTCGTACATGTTAATTATACGGACTTGTTACAAATAAGAGAGGAAATGGTCTTACTCAATGCTGATCGGTAGGAAGGCTGTATATAAATTCCAGGTAGTTTCTGCTTGACCACCAACGTGCTGCAGAAGGCAAAACAGCACTGAATCATATCCTCAACACTCACCAAACACTGAAAATAACTTTAATAAGTACGGTCTATGCACTTAAGAAATAAATCAGATTATGTCTTTACTGTGTCAAATCAACTAGCGTTTAAAATCTTCTCTACCCAGCATTTATAACTACAGTTAGACTGGTCAGCCTGACACGGAGTATCCATCCAATTTATCAACATCACTGCATGAAAGGACATTGCCACTGTGCCCAAAGCATAGTGTGATCAGGCTAAAGGTATCTGTATTATTATTATTATTATTAATTACATTTATATAGCACTTTTCCATATGCTCAAAGTGCTTTACAGTGAAGGGGAACTCACCTCACCCACCACCAATGTGTAGCACCCACCTGGGTGATGCACGGCAGCCAATTTGCGCCAGAACGCTCACCACACATTAGCGAAGGTGGAGAGGGAGAGAACGTTTATTTAGCCAATTAAGTCTGGGGATGATTTTTAGTGGCAAGTTTTTTGCGAGAGTCAGATCTGGGATTTGGCCAGGACCCCGGGGGAACCCCCTACATTACAGGAGACACGGTACTGAGCCACAGACCGTGACCCGGACGTGTACTCACAACTCCGCCAGCAGCGAGTACTCCAGGTAGAACGGCCCGTACGCCGCGTGGGTCCCGTTGGCGGGCGGCGCGGACACAGCGGGCGAGAGGGGCTTCGTGACGGGGACTGCGTTTTTCGGGATGCAGGGAAGCTGCTTCCTGCCGTAGGCCCGAGGGGAGCCCAGCCTGGGCGAACCCTGTCCCCCTCTATCCTCAGCGTCTGGCCTCTGGAACAGGAACCAGAAAACACTCCGCTACGATTTCTGTGTGCTTTACCGCACAGCATTTGTTACCAGTAAGACCATAAAAAGGATTGGCATTAAAAAAAAATGGCAGCAGCCTCCAGAAGATGGTTTGTCCAAAAAGGGCAAGTGAACCGGGCCACAGACAGGATGTCATACTTAAGTACAACCCTATAGTGCTAGGCTATATGGCAGCCAGAGTGTAATGTTAAAACTGCCAAAACCTTAAGGGAAATGTTAAACATCCTCTGAAAAAAAACTAGTAAAATAACCAATCCCATGCCCCATACAAGAGATAGGAGGTGGAAAGTCCACGGTCACTGCAGTTCTGTAACCATCATTTAAGTGCGCACACTATGCTAGATACCTGAGTGTTGGGCCTCCCTGTCCTTTTCAAAGCACACTAACGACACATCAGCTCGTACACAATATCATCCAGAAAAGCCACAATATCATCCACCGTTCGACTTACCTTACGGCTGGTGTTTGCGGACATGCTCCAGAAAGGGTTCATCACTCACGAGGGGAGCAAACGGTAGTCTTAACCTGCCCGTCTCCAGGCACGGAGCTGCACGTGGCATCCGCCGTAACTTCTCACGGGAAACTGGGGGAATCGGTAAACAGTAAGCTACCAACACGGCGTCCTCCACACACCAATACTATAGGCAATCACATGTGCAGTGACAGCTGTTGGAAACCTGATCTGTCCACAGCACTTGTAGTTACCGTTGGTGACTAAGTGTGTCTGTCAGCTTGAGTGTCACTTATTGCGTCTCTCAACTGCTGTGCTCCGCAAATGGTAATTACGCATTAATTGGTGAAAATGCGTCCATCTTACAGTCAGGATAACTAAAGCAATTAGCACATTAGCGCCCTAAATTAAGTGACACCTTTTGGTTTTCAATGCAGCCTGTGAGAATCGTATGGCTAATTGTTTTATGATCTATTACAACCTTCACACTTCAAGACTTCAGTGCTTTAAGAAATGATTCAGCGCAAATCAAACCAAAATATTCAACTAGCGAATGTAATATAAAAGCCAGCAAGAAAATAAGATGTTACATTTACTTTATTCTTAAATTAACTCCGTAGTCAACGTTAGTTCCATGCAAGCTGCAGAGCGTCATCTCATCTCCAGTTTATCGAAAAAGTTTATAAATTCAACATGGAAAATTAGAAACGTGAGATGCGAAACCCAGGCAATGGCCTATTGACAGTTCACGTTACTAATAGCTTTAGTACTCCGTTCTTAGCTACTTGTCTTGGCATTTACCAATACAAAA
Organism: Anguilla anguilla; assembly: GCF_013347855.1. NCBI lineage: Eukaryota > Metazoa > Chordata > Actinopteri > Anguilliformes > Anguillidae > Anguilla > Anguilla anguilla. The sequence continues at coordinate 31,335,290 of NC_049216.1, read as the reverse complement.
CACAAGTAAATGTAACAAGCAATCAACATTGGCAAGCCAACTCGTGATGTAACCAAAAGTGTGTGACGTCTAATCGTAATCCTAACCATGGGCGTTTCTTATTCCAGATCTATAGCGAATGTTAAACAGTCTACGTATGAACATTTTCAGCAACTGAGAAGTCTAGCTTTACTTCTGAAACTTGCCAAAATTACAGAAAATTTTCAGGAAAAGTCGTGTAGCCTATTCTAGCTAGGGTTTACGAAGCTACAGTATGCATCAACACCGGGATATTTAACGTCTGACATTAGCAGTTTTCTAAACACTTTGCCAAGAAAGCCCGCTGCAATCGACACCACTTTACACAATGTGTTTGCAAAGATGAGAAAAATGCCAATGTGACATGTATCACAAACTATAGGTAGCTAGCTAACGCCAGCATTGGTGAGCCTGGTCAGGCAGAGGGCAGGGACAATTTAGGTAAATAGCTAGCACAGCTAGCATCGTTAGACTAGCTAATGTCAACTATCAAGCTACCAATACAGAATTCCATGTTCTCACCTCCTCGTCCTTTTCCTACTGCATAGTATCCCACTCTGAATAATTGATGCACTTCACATCAGTTTCTACGACTGTGACGCTTCGCTTGTCAGTGTGTGGAATTAGAAAATAAACATTCCCCTGGACTGTCCATCAGACAGACATCTTTAAAGGAAAATACCAGGACACAGTGGCACGGCACCAGCCCCTTTAAAATATGCTACTCACAATGAGATATACGTTGTCATTGGTTTGCAGGCGAGTAAGTAACCAATATACGAAATTTGATTGTGTTATTTTACTGTCAATCATTATTTGACCCATACATGCAAGTTTTTATTGGCTAGTAGATTTGTTGACGGAGAGGTCGAATGTTCTTGGCTTTCTCATTGGTGTATCGCAAGTCAATCAAAATAGTTTTGGAAGGTGTGGAATGTTCGGATGTAAACGTCGCTTTACGCTGAACACGTGTGTTATAGAACGGGGACAATTTGGTGTAATATGAACGTATATAACACAGGAAGGAAATGTATCTATCTATGTACTTATTTACGACTGAATTGACTAGAAGGGTTTCCCTTTTAACTATACTGAATTTGTTACCGGACTGTAAATATTAGGCAAAGTAGAGTGTGGAGAATACACGGTAGCATGATGCAGTGACTGCCAGGTATAAATTTTAAATCCTCTTGGCAACTTGAACGAGCTATGCATTCATTGTGTACTATTCATATTTCCCCCAGTTCAGTTGAATTCATTCCTGTTGCAGAAAATATGACACTACCGGTTTAAATAAAACCCCACTTTTACACCTTCAAAGACAAAATGTAGGCTATTTAATTTCTACTGTGTAAAAACACTTGTTAGCAATAAAATAAATGGTATTTCTACAAACATCTAAAGGCTTAAAATATTCGGTAAAAGACGACGCCTAACAGACAATTCCCAAACTTTTCCTATATCTTCACACTAAACATAACATTATTTTGGTGGACTGACTGTGTTATAATAAAGGAGCAAAATTCAGGAATGATGCATGAGATGACTATTATAAAAAATTAATGGATGACATTCAGAAAAGTGAGGGAAAGTTCAGGTGTATTGGGGGTCCCATAGTAACATCATCGATCAAGATGGAAGAGAGGAGACTAGCGTGTATGTTCCTCAAATCACGTACAACCATCTTCGGAATTTTTTAAACTGTGTATCCACGAGCCGCGCTGCATACCCATTGCACCAGAAGACCGCAAATTCTATCTCGTAGAGCAGGTGGACTGCAGATTAGAGGGAATACTCTTTTAGCATAACGGTGCCCTCCCTGGACAACGCTACACCCACAGGCGCTGCCCAGAATTGACCACAGTCAGAACTGCAGTCAGGGTTAATTTCCAGACTTCTGAAACAAACTTTGATCCATAAGTGCTTTATATTTTGGCATATTTAAAGCTTAAAGGGTTTCACATTTTTCCTTCTTTAACAATTTATTGTGAGGATTGGGGGGTCGAATTTCCATCAGAGGAAGAACTATAACTTTGTCAGTAGATTTTTTTTCAGTGTCTGCTATTTTGAGCACCTGAGTGGAACTGCAGCACGATATAGGAAATGACTGATTTCCAAACAATTAGTATCAGTAATTATTTAAAATAAATCTTATTTAATGCTTCACTGCTGAGATTAATTTATGAAATTGTCATTGTCCAGTCTGGAAGGTAAAAGCTAATTATAAAGTTCAATTATTGCTAGATTGTCTGGCTTTGTTTTGTTTCCTCTACACTTCATTGACAAAGGCAATTTGCAATAATTTTCTTTATCAGGATCTCTAACAGTTTATCCACTGTCAAATCAGGACCCGTCTAAACATCAGAAGAGATTCAGATTTGCTGAGTGATTTATCCGTCACATAAATAAGAGAGTACAGCTTAAAACTGTATTTGGATTACATAGTTAATATCGCATTTAATTTTCAGGAATTAAAAATGGCTCAAAGACAATAAATTATGTTAATACTGTAATATTTGTTATGTGTGCCTTTATCTATTTTTCTCTAGGAAATACTTAATCCCAACAATCCCAAACACATTTATGAGACACACAAAGTAAATCCCTAAGAAGAACAAAAATATTACCTTTTTAGCACTATATGGCATTTAAATTGAAACATATTATTGCAATATAATAGTAATTTAGATTTTTTTATTTTATTCCCTCTAATGGAAGTGTTTAATATTTATTGTTAAACTGGTTGTGCCAGCCCCAATTCCCAGCACTATCACTAAGCAAACTGTGGCATACGGGTAATGGCTATCACAAATACTGGTGTAATGCCTTTGGGATATTACACCAGTATATTTGGTCAGCAAATCCAGTTTGACATTCAGGATCAAAGGCAGCTAAGGACACGTTAAAGACAATGTGGATATCCCAACTAGTTATATCGAGAAATGACCCCACAGAATTGTCCTTGTCATTGCTTCAGCGATGTCTAATTTAACCCTTCAATGTGAATGTCATTTGACTAGTTCTTAAGTTAATTACACAAATTCTTCAGTGCATTGAGACACCCATGACCCTTATTTTTTCCAATTCTGTTGGTACGGTACTGAGATTTTTGACATTTAACCTAGAGCTCACCTTTACCTTTTAACAGACGGGCAGACCACAATGTCACAGTGGTTGTGACCTGCTACAGAAAGCTTCATGGAATGCATTGAAAGTTGTACGTTGCTGGCAAGAATTAATCCATGCTATTCAAAGGAGTCTGACAAAAAACAGAAAGACAACAGCCAAAATTTCTAAATGTTTTGTGTGAAAGTTGTCTGTTATCTTCAGTAAATCTGAGATAATGGACAATTTTACAGGAAGATATTGTACATTTGATATGTTGTGTGACCTGACTAGTTCTGTGTCAAGAGCATGCATTCCCTAATCAATCTTTTAAAAAATGGTGCTTATACATGCATGCTTACACACACTCACGTGTGCATGCTCACACATGCATGTACACATTCTACCACCGAGAAGCAGGCTCTTAAAACTTAAACTTTGGGAGAAATATGGCCCCTTGTTATACTTAATGTCAGCCCCATCATTTCTTTGGAAACCCCAAGCTGCCTAATTCAAATCCTGAATCTGGTTTAAATGACTGTTAAAAATTGCACATGGCAGCTCACAATGAAATTTGCCTTGACAGCAAAGACATGAAAAAAAGTAAGAACGAATGGCTCGGTGTCCTGATAATAAGTAATAACAATGTTAAGCTGCATAAGAAGAGCAGGAGCCAGATTCAAATGCAATATTCATTTCGGGAATATGAGCAACTAGGGAGAGAGGAGAAGGCGAAAAAAAAAAAAAAAAAAAATCCTTCATATAGCAATAGACTTCTCTTATCCCCAGGCTACTGCTCGCCTAACACCTCAATGCAGCAATTATGCGCTATAATGACTGCGGTGAAAATAAGCTCGGAGATTTTATTAAACCAAATGAGAGAATCATCTGTGTATTATTGCCGTGTGATTGACAGTGACAAGTGCTGGGCAGGCGCAGATGTGAATATGATGAAGAGGCTTTCGTCAAAGCTCTTGATAATGTTACCACTGATAAAGTTGCCCAGGAAAAAAAAAAAAAGAAAAAAAACTCCCAGAGTAAATAGAGGTAGAAGGGAATATAACGCATATTAATTTCCATTGTCGGGGAGGCTTCAATACGGAGGGAAAACTCTGAGAATAGGGGGGGGGGGTGCGTGGAGCCGAGGGAGTGGGTGATGGGCTGGCAGGGGGGGGCGCTGGTCCCTTCCATTCGCCGCCTGCCATTTTATGGGACTAATAAAAAATACATTGGGGCCGATCATAAGCATGGAATTCATAATATATTTATAATGACATATATACGTATTCATATTTTGAGGGGAAAGGCCATTTCTGGAGACGGCTAAGCCTCTTATGCGGCAACCTTTGCATGATCAGTTGTCTGGCACTGCAGATAAAGCGGGGTGGGGGGGGGGGGGGGGGGGGTGGGGAGTGGGGACACCTTAATGTTCTGGCTCTTTGGAGGCCGGGTAGGGCAACACAATCACACCGGCTATTTCTCCCCCTTCTGTGACACGCGGGAGATGGGGCCAGGAGTCTGACTCATTGGTTTCTATTACAAACGCTCCTGACGGATTTCAAGTGCCTTCCACTGCTGTGGGAGATGTGCAGCAGCAGGGGCGGCAATCTTTGGAAATAAGACTTAAGGTTGGCAATGCATCTGAGCTCACGGCCATTATGTCACAGGGTAAAGAGGTCAGGGACTGTGCGTGGGGCATAGCCGAGTGTCTGACTGCTGGACAGAGACCAACGACAGCAATGACTGTGCACATCTGGGCAATGCATTATCGTGAGTAACAGGGCATGTGGTGCTGATAGGATTTAGAGCCCCAGCTGGCTCTGAGGGGTACCCTGAGAATGTAGGGAGGTGAAACATCAAGCTTGCCAAAATCAGAATTTTACCATGAATCTGACTCAACACTGACAGGAGGCGGCATGACTGAACAGACAGATTATTTGACTCCTCTTTAGCCATGGATTTTTGCTCAGAGATATCAGAGATAGATCTACTGTGTAAGACTAGATTGTAGTCATCATACTGAGCTAGGGGTTGTAATTTCCTAGGTGGTCTGTATCAGTGATAGCAGGACAGTGGTCATTGGCTCTGTAGTCAGAATCAGATTTTTGTTAATGGTATTATTACCCACAGGTATTAACCATTGGTGTAGTTTTTCCTTTGTCATCAACAATATTAATGCTAGGGCCAGTCTATTTTTGTCTATGTTCAGTTTCACAAGTCCAGCCTGCTCTTTCGTAGAATGCCCTCTCTGTTTTTCAGTAAAACCTGGATGACAGTCATGGCAAACTGCTGAAGCTAAGCAGGGCCGGGCTTGGTTAGCAGCTGGTTTGGAGGCCACCTGGGGAAAACTGCGTTTGGTGCCGGTGAGCCAGTATGGGGCACTCCTCTGTCTGGCACAAACCGATAATCCAAACCCCCTCCACAGCGATGGGGGCTTCTGTGCTGTAAGTGCAATGCTTCGGATGAGATGTTAAACCACGGTCCAGACTGCTTTCCTTAAAGGTCTCCGGGTGCATTACAGAAGAGCAGAGGTGTTAAGCTCCAGCTTCCTGGTTAAATTCCCCACTTTTGAATCCCTAGGTAGTTACACAAAAGAAAATTCAGCTCTCATTTGACCTGTCCGGGTTAAATAAAGCTAAAAATAAATAAATAAATGTTCTGGGGTCAAAGTTTGTGGTTGGGCAACACTGAGAGATAGAGAAAGAGAGAGATAGAGAGAGAGAGGCCTGTACTTACCCCAGGAGGACATCAGGCGCGTTGTAGCCTGCTATGATAGATTTGCGAGGGCCATCTGCAAATGTATCGCACACTGGCATTTATTAGTGCTGCACGCGAAATACAAGGCATGTTATTGGATTTGAATAACAGCTTGCAGCCACATTCCCCAGTCCCAGAAATATATTAGCGCGAAGCATTCTCATTTAATAACACCCAAACTAATAAAAGGACTGGAAATTGAATTTGCGAATATTGCCCCGTTGGAGGAATGATCCAAAAAGTTAAGCTTGGCTCTCTCCTTCAGTCAGACGCTTCTTGTGCACAACTGATTCCAACGGCTGGGTAAAGAGACAGGGCACAGCTTTTACAGCCAAGTATACTTTCACTCATTGGAAGTAACCCAGGAAAAAAAAGTCAAAAGTCAAAGTCATTGATACGCATCATAAATCACTTATGCGGCATATATATCTTTAATAACGGGTGTTTACTTTCGCTGATTTTAAAAGTATGATTAAGAACCCATTACATGGAGAAAAGGTCACTGTGGCAGGGAACTCACAGAGTGGTTGAGCCTCTGTATTGTAGTCATTATCAGCCGGTTATCTCAGCTGAAATAAAAGAGTCTAAACTCTCTCCGAGATACTCACAGCAGTTTAATTAAAGTTAAAAGACTGTGGCACTGGGGTGATGCCTTTATGCTTCTCAGTGTACTGCAAATTCCCTTCTCGAAATGGTACATTCCAATAAATGTTCAGTAAATTTTTATGTGCCTAATTCATAAGGTCCCCAGACATAAACTATCTCTGTTTCTCTAAATGTAAAAAATATTTGTATATAAAGTATACTACAACAACCTTAGTTTAATACATAAGTATTTAATAGATATAATGCACCCTGTGGTTTTTAATAAAGCAATTACTATACATACATTATGAGATAAATCTTATTTAGTCATATACTTGTTCTTGTTCTGGTGTTCTGCCAATGGAACATAAATAATGTCAGCTGTGACATTCTGACTTCACAAACCCATTTAAAAACAGCCAGCTAAGCACAAAACCACCATAAGCAGCACACATTTAAGTCCAATGAATTTTCTCACAGACCACCAGGGCCTTTGGAATTCTCAGAATACTCCAGCGTGCTGAAGACATGGTCTCTGATTGCTGTTGTATGGTCAGCATTCAGAGTTCCGTGTGGCATTAATTAGACTCACGTGTGCGTTTATCCTATTGAGAGCGTAAGACTAGCATTGTCCTCTAAACCTGGCGACTATGACAAAATCCTGAGGCAGATTTAAATTTCATTCCAACTAACAGTACCAGGGATTAAATTAATTAACAGTGGGCAGGGTCAAAGGTTAGATTTACAGCAAGTTGTGGAAGCATGCCTGTTGATCTGTCCTCCCTTACTCTATTCAAACTGTGGCACTGGATGGCAACTGCCTTGGGCCAGGCATACTTTTGAAGTGTTTGCATGATCTGGTGAACTGTACGTATATGTTTGCACCCTGCGTGTGATATTTACGTTAGTGCGACTGTGTGTAGACTACGGTACATATACACTATATGCCCGTATATGTACGCGTGTTCACATCGCATGATATATTTGCTGAGGGATATGACTGGGTCTCAGTGGGCAGTCTGTCTGCTGCTGGAGTCCCGATGGAGCACTGACTGCCACTCAGCACACAGCCAGCCCCGCTGCCACGCATTGATCCGCAGGTATATCTCCGCACTTTCCCAACATTTCATCAACAGATGCACTTGCGCAATTGATTAGTCGGCAAGCCGGGAACCTGTTTTTTTTTTTCTCTTTCGAACGCGGTCGTATGTATATGCAGATAAGTTTAAAGTCCATTAGTTTAATTACCACTGAGGGCTGGCTTTAACAACAGATGTCCAAGGGTGGCTCATTCAACAATTCTTAGTTTAGCCACCGACTGTCACAGAAATAGTGGAGGAGGGGGACAGTCATGTAGCCTATTTCTTGCACATTTTAATGTGAAACACAATCGACTAGCTTCCTCCGGAGGACAGTGCACAAATAAGTAAGCAAATAAATAAATAAATACATAAATAAAAATCCATGTGCAGCGTAGCGGTCGAGAAGCTGAATGAGGATTATACATGACGCCAGAGGGCAGTCGAATGCAACGAGCTTCAAGAAAAGAGTTGGCAACTTGGTTGTGATTTTCCCAAAGACTACTTTTATAATCTACTCTGATCACAGTTGATAATGTAGGCTAGCAGCAGATATTTATTTCATATTTCAGTAGATACTACCGGTTTTCTGCCCCCCACACCAACAACAACAACGATCGAAAATAACTGTGATTACAATGTATGAACTGTACAACCAAAGAACAAAAGGCATGTCATCTGAACCGGTAGGCCTATTGGACGAGGAATAACATCAAGGCAACAAGTTGCACTGACCGGTAACAGATGAGAAGTGTTACATCAATTAGCAAGATCGCTGGTAATAGCTGTTAAAAGGTCGTTCGAGATAGCAAAGCTGTTCAGAAGCGTATCAAAGCCACCTACTCTGAGATTCGGCCAAATATGAACCTGGCATAGATGATGCATAAACTCGTGCCAGTTACAGGGTCACTGGTGCTAGGCTACCAAGCGAATTAGAGGCAGCCCATATGCTTTAATGGGTCCATCGTACAGAACGTTAACATTTGTGTAGGCCTAAACGAGCGTTATGATAACGAAGTAAGACGAAAGTCGACTAAAATAATCTGCATACTCAGTGTGATTTAATTTCCGTTTACTATATGGAGTTTCTGATGCACTTGTTATTTTTAGGCTATCTGTATTAATGCAATACATAATGAATAGAATTTAAAAAAATTACACAATAACACATGAATAATAAACACATGGAATCATACATTGATAGGCTAAAGCTTCCGAAACAGGCTACTGTTCTCTCTTAGCTTTGGGAAATACCCCAATGATTTAATTTTGGTTCTGAACTTTCTGACTTTGTATTGCAGATCTAAACTACAGTAAACAGCAAGGAAAGTGTAGGCCAATTAACGTATTTCTGCATAAGACCGAGACACGAAATTAACTGGAAAAAGATAGAAAGAAAAAAAAAAGACATAGGCTATATTAAAACAACTGTGCACAAATGCTAGGCTATGTAACAGAAGACCACTGCCAGATCGCATATATTCTCAATAATAATGTGGAAAATCTTTATCATGTGCTAATATTTAAACTTCATTCTATCATACCCTCTTGTTGCAATAAAAATAACCAAGGGCTTCGGTAGCTAAAGCTGCATGTACACCAGCCTACACACACCGTGCACAAGCCACTGGAGATGCTTCGTTGGGTTATGAATATAGCGTTAAACTCTAACCGGGAACATATGATTCCAATAGGGACCACATGTAGGCCTACTCTGCAAGAGTTGATTTAACTCTGAACGTTTTATTGTATAGGTGTCTATCACACACATTGAGAAATAAGTCCCAGATCAATAGCTGTGGTGTGATATTGAAGCTTCAAATGTAGTCCTTACAGTTTTTTGTCGCGTTCCTTAGCCAAAGTTAGGCACCGTGTCGCTATGATCATGGTGCAGAGTGAAAGTTATGTTTTAAACCATGTCATTACGTCGCTTCTCTACCAAAAGAGAACCAAAGAGCTAGGCGACCAGGTTATTAAATGTGCATTTAAAAAATGCGTTGAAATTAAAAGCTGGGACAGAAGATGTAAGTGCAGATGAGAAAGTCAGTGAATGGTTGCAAGAAATGACTTCTGGCTATTAAAAAACTCAAAACAAACGGATGCTATCACATGAAACCCAATATCACAATTGCATTAATTGAACTCCCGAACCACGGAGTCTATTAGGGTCTTCTCTCATAATATGTCCATTATGTAGGTTTCAACCCTGAGAATTGGCTACAGGAATAATAGGCAACATAATTTAATCATTTAAAAAAAATTATTCTTTTTACTTTTATTTGAAAACAAAAGACAAAGGGAGAAATATCTTGCAGATACAAAACTATTTCCCCTTTTAAATACATTTTTCAGCTTATTATTTAAATAATGTTCTGTTTAAAGTCATATATGTGTACAGACAGAAATTCCTGCTATACTGAAACATGTTTAAAAATACTGAATAGAAATGAAAGGAAATGCTTTCAACTAATTAATTCACACATTGATTCCTACTATTTTTTTCCCTTATTGTTTTCCGCATGGCTGCTTTCATTCATTAAAGTGAAATTATAAATATAAAGAATATCTCAGTATTAATATTTCTCCATTTTTGTTAAAGCTCAATCAACCATAATGTCCTAATTTTTTTCACAGAGAACCTCATTCCACATTATCTCTCTTACCAAGAAAATGAGCGTCCCAAAAGGGATTTATTTCATTTATCCGGATTATTGAATTAAATTAAACTCGACAAGTAGCGCAGACTGGATGCTGCCACCACATCCACTAAACCCACTCCTCTTACCAGAAAACATGTCGAGAATGTGTGACAAGCCCCAAAAACGCATGCCATTCATTTCCTGAAATGTAAATGCGTTTATGCAACATCAATGGACACTGTTGTTGAACCGCCAGGATAATATATGAGGAAAGTTCTGGTTAAATAAACATTTTCTGTTACCACGGTCACATTTATGTACGAGACGACAGTGTTTGTACCCAAAAAAAAAAAATTAATTATAATTGGAAAAAAGAAAAATAACTCATATGATTCTAAAAATGAGAAGCATTTGAAAAAAAAAAAAAAGCTAATACTTAATACAAGCAACCAAATAATCACTATAAGTCCAAAAAGGCGAGCTCACCTTCCTCATTTATGTGTCTCACTATCTCAGTCAACTGAAATTATCATCTGGACCACAGTATCACCATCTCAGTCAACTGAAGTTATCATCTAGATCAATACCAAAAATTTCTTGATTTTAAGCGTGTTCCCATGTCCACATCTTACAACCATAATGAACAATCAGACAAATAAATACTACCCCCACTAGCACAAGAAAAATAAAAATTCTGAGCAAAAGAGATAAAAGAATATGTGTACGCTCTAACAAACTTCATTGTCCAAATAAAATTTTCCAAGAAAAAACAAAAACAAAACTGTAATGATACAGAAGGGGGCAGGCTTTCTCCACTGTTTGTACTTGGACTGAACTTCCCCTCATCTCTGTTATATGATGCTAGTTACCAAAGTCTCGCTGCCCATGGCCTGTAAAGTGCATTCTTGTGAAAGAAATAAATTTTTTTTTTTTTAAAACCCCCAAAAAAAACCAGCGACACCAAACGCTGTAACAATTAGGTACCCAAAGCCAGGACCCCATGCCTGTGCATACTGGCTGTGCCACACAGGCAGGCCCGCGGTGGCTGGCTGTCACAGACAGAAAGCGCGCCGCTCCTTCCGCACAGAATCCGCACAGTTACCAGGCCGCATCTGCGAAAGCCAATTACACCCGCAGCCCGGTGTGAGGTCCTAACGATCCCAATTACTGCTCGCATGATCAAAGCGCCGTGCTCTCCAGCTCCGGCACGCAGACACACCCCTCTCTCTCTCTCATACGGGGCCTTGCTCTTATTGCGATCGTTATTTAGGAAACTGCCATCCGTTGTGCCGTCAGTTTCAAGTCACTCCGGATCACCGAGACTGACGCGAGCGGCACCTCTCAGAGAATAAAGATGAAATGCTGTTAACAGCGTACTCTCTGTTTGCAGAACAGGCTTCTCAATATAATGTCGTGTCAGTCGCTACCATTAAAACGCGCCACCATTGTGTTTCCTGCGTGCAGTGCTCTCAGAAGAAAATGTGTATATGCAATCCTGTGAACTTTCAGTACGTTAAGATATCGGCTCCCCGGAGAATATGGACTTATTAAATATGTAAACATCTCCTGTTTCTAATGAAGCCCATGTGTGTTTTCGAGTTAACAGACATCAGATAGTGAGCTGCAGGCTCAAGGATCGTTGACACTAATCCAGGCTCACCGTGGCCTGGGTTGCCGTTCCGCGCGTTTGCTGTGAGTGGCCTGTTTCTGAGGCCAGCAGAGGGAGTTTTACGGTGTGCAGGGACGGCCTCTCTGTGACCGGGCCGGGCGGGGTCCAGCCACAGCTGTGTGACTGAGTGCTAACCATATGGCATCGTGGTACAGGGGGGCCACAGGACAACAACAGCGTGGCGATGCAGTCTACGGCCAGGGCTGTCCCGTTTAGCCATTCGGTGTCAAAATTACTGCGGAGATGATCCAGGATAGCGAACAGCTAATACATGATAATCGAAAAAAGAGAGAAAGTGGAGGTTCGGGATTGAACTGCATCTCCATATGTTTTGCACTGTTTGAAAAAGCGCATGGTTAAATACAGACATGGTTGTTGTTTCTTACAAGCAAAGGGGATTGATCATGGAATAGAAACTTTCAATAAACAGAACCCTAAAGGTGGGCTAGCGGTTGCTAATGGTTCTCAATACGAGCGCAGTAGAGCGCTTTACCTGTCAGCTCTAGGTTGCCAAGAGGTGGTAAATCTTAGAGTGAATGTTTTTTTTCTGAAGTAGCCTCTGGAATACCCTTAGCACCCCGCTGCAATAACACAAAGAAATGCTACACTTTTGAAATTAGATTTCTACCTTCACTATGCTAGATAATGCATTTCTCCTTGCTGACTAGCATTTCCTTGAGCAGCTTTCAGGGATAACGGTATTTCCAACAGTTGGAGAGTCGCTCCTGTTCAACCCCCGTGCAGTCTTTATATTATGTGTACACCTTGTGTTTGTCCACAAGGTCAAAAATGCCCTGTGGACAACTGCCCTCACCACCGCCCTATGATAAAGCCTCTTTGAGAGAGAAATGAGGAAAGAATAAGATGAAGAGAGAGAGAGAGAGAATGAGAAAGAGGTTCTCTACATTACATTTTTTTCACTACTATGCTTTATAGTTATTATAAATCATTTATTAATATCTCAATTAGTCAGTGATTGATTTCATAACTGCAGAGTCAAAAAGGCAATCTTTGTAACCTGATGGTTCAAAAATGTGAAAAAGGGGCAATGTTTAACTTGTTATAATGGTAGGGTCACTTCACATTTCATCGAATTTCATGCTGAAAAAATGACATTTAAGGGGTTTTCACTGCTGTTAACATCAGAAAAAGGTCTTTTTTTGCAGAACTGGTAGAAATTCATAATTTGTGTGCATATTGTCTGTATATGTAGTATAATGTAAAAATGATCAAATCAAATAAAATGTTTCCAGCCTCTGTAACTGAAATATATAAATGTAACATTTTAACCCAAACGTGAAACGTATAATATAACAATTATATTTCATGAACTTCATATTTGTGAACAGCAATGCTATAATTTACTTGATTAAATGTTTTTAAATAGTAACACAACAGGAAAATAAGGACATAGAAGAAAACCAGAATAGTGTCAATAATCTATTTAAGCTATACATCTATAGTCACTCAGACCCTAATTGTACAGCTGAAACTTGGCTCAGGCCAAATAGGCCTTTCTTGTGACTGGATGCAGAGTAGATCTGCCATTTCCCCTGTCCTTCCCTCACAGACTGAAACAGAGAGGAGCAAACGCTCTACTGACAGAGAGGCTGGATTTAGGGGACAGTACTTCCGCGCCCCTCGAAGATGCTGTCTGCGTCCACGTGCTTGTCACTCACACGTGAGGACACCCTCGTCTCTCTCGTTCCGGCTTCAGCTAGTTTTGTTTGTTTTGTTTCCAGACCCGCCGGATATCACCGGCGTCGACTTCGACACAACTGCAGAACGGCTGCGGAGACGTTTGGCCCTGAGCAAGAACACACAGCAAGTCCATGCGACATCAGAGATGACTCAGCCTTGTGCCCAATTTTACAATTTTACAATGCAGGCTTCTCAGAAATAAGATCACAGGCGTATGACCCTTCACTCAAAATATATTACTCTGACAGCCCCTTAAATAATTTGTACACTTGTGAGAGGTCAATGAATACAAAAGCCCATGTTTTTAATAATTAATCTGAAGTCACAACACGAGCATCAGTCCCCCCCTCATTTCCCTTTGGTTTTAATAGATTTTGAATATGGCCACCTTCATACCCTATTCATACGTCTGATGCCTAATTCATTTGGATGGAAATAAACAGCCTGAATCCAAGCCACTACCAAAAAGGCCCACTAACTCAGGCTGCAGATGTACTTTGCCACGGAATGCACTCATACAGTGCATACAGTTTCGCTGCTGATCAACAATTATGGGACTCAGAATTCTGTACTGTGCATTCAGTGATGCAGCCAAAACCAAAATGTGCAAGACAGCATAAAGCCTTGTTTAAAGAAATGCACCGATTCGCATGTATTTAAAGATGAAACCTGTCTCGATATGTCCGTTTCAGATATGGAATTTGCAAATATGTAAGAAATAGACCCTGGTGTTACAACACCTTTCGAGGGATGTGAATACTGCTTCCCTCTTTGTTTAAGAGCGAACACACAATGGAAGCAATAGGGCAAATAAGCATCCATGCGTTAAGCAGGCTTTGCTTTATCGTCATGGCAGCCCAGAGATAAGGTTCAGATTCCCATTTCCTGTTCTTTTATTGCCAGCCTATTATCAAACGGGCCACTCAAATTTTAATGTCCAATGCATTCAGAAATCCTTCTGCATTTAATAGTGGTGCCATTTAAACTAATAATGCCATTTAACGAATGCGCTAAAAGTTTAAGTGCAGCACTTCATGAACAGACGTGAGGACCTGGTTTTCTCCTGGCATGGCTGAGGGTGTCCTGGCGGAGTCTTCTGCGGCTTCAGCAGAGCCTTACTGGGGCAGAGCAAAGCACACTGCACACTGTGGTCTCGTCATGTTACAGGGACATACAGTATGTAATGCGTTTATCCTTTTCTTTTAGTGTGTGTGTGTGTGTATATGAGTGTGTGTGAGTATGAGTGAGTGTGTGTGTGTATATGCATGTGTATGAGTGTGTGTATGTGTGCGTGAGTATGTGTATGTGTGTGTGTGTGTGTGTGTGTGTGAGTGTGTGCGCGCGTGTATGAGTGTGTGTGTGTGTGTGTGACAACTAAACACATACCTAATAAAATGGTGATCTACTGTAGTTTGCATTACTCGTGTGAGTATGTGTGTGTGTGTATATGTGTGTGTGCGTGTGTGTATGAGTGTATGTGAGTGTGTGTACGTGTGTGCGTGTTTACGCGTATGTGTGTGCGTGTTTACGCGTGTGTGTGACAACTAAACACATACCTAATAAAATGGTGATCTACTGTAGTTTGCATTACTCGTGTGAGTATGTGTGAGCATGTGTATGAGTATGTGTGTGTGTGTATATGTGTGTGTGCATATATGAGTGTGAGTGTGTGTATGTGTGTGTACGTGTGTGCGTGTTTGCGCGTGTGTGTATGTGTATGCGTGTGTGTGACAACTAAAGACATACCCAATAAAATGGTGATCTAGTTAGCATTACTCGTTTGTCTCTTTTCCTCCTTCCTGGCAGGAGGGACTGCTTGTTTTCATTTGAATGCGATTCCAGCGCAGAGCTCCGTAACAAATGATGGAGCGTATTAAGTGTGACACCGTGTGAACAGCGGCGCGTCCCACGCGGTGCCTGCTGATTGGCCGACGCGGCGCGCGGCTCTGCCAGCTGTTTGGAGTGACAGCCGCCGGTTCCTCACCTCGGGAGGGAAGGGGGAGCTCCGGGTCCAGATGTCTCCGTTCAGCCGCTAACGAGCAGAGGACAGCGCGCTCTCACTGGAGGGGACCGCATCTGCATCCCACAATCCTCTGCTTCTCACAGTCCTCCGCTTCCCACAATCCTCCACAGCCCTCTCCATTCAGCCTCTAACGAGCAGAGGACAGCGCGCTCTCACTGGAGGGGACCGCATCTGCATCCCACAATCCTCTGCTTCTCACAGTCCTCCGCTTCCCACAATCCTCCACAGCCCTCTCCGTTCAGCCTCTAACGAGCAGAGGACAGCGCGCTCTCACTGGAGGGGAGCGCATCTGCATCCCACAATCCTCTGTTTCCTACAATCTTCTACTTCCCACAATCCTCCACAGCCCTCTCCGTTCAGCCGCTAACGAACAGAGGACAGCGCGCTCTCACTGGAGGGGACCGCGTCTGCATCCCACAATCCTCTGTTTCCTACAATCCTCTACTTCCCACAATCCTCCACAGCCCTCTCCGTTCAGCCGCTAACGAACAGAGGACAGCGTGCTCTCACTGGAGGGGACCGCATCTGCATCCCACAATCCTCTGCTTCTCACAGTCCTCCGCTTCCCACAATCCTCTGCTTCTCACAGTCCTCCGCTTCCCACAATCCTCTGCTTCTCACAGTCCTCCGCTTCCCACAATCCTCTGCTTCTCACAGTCTTCCACAGCCCTCTCCGTTCAGCCGCTAACGAACAGAGGACAGCGTGCTCTCACTGGA
Source organism: Anguilla anguilla (assembly GCF_013347855.1). Taxonomy (NCBI): domain Eukaryota; kingdom Metazoa; phylum Chordata; class Actinopteri; order Anguilliformes; family Anguillidae; genus Anguilla; species Anguilla anguilla. The sequence continues at coordinate 31,318,997 of NC_049216.1, read as the reverse complement.
GGGGACCGCGTCTGCATCCCACAATCCTCTGTTTCTCACAGTCCTCCGCTTCCCACAATCCTCCACAGCCCTCTCCATTCAGCTGCTAACGAACAGAGGACAGCGTGCTCTCACTGGAGGGGACCGCGTCTGCATCCCACAATCCTGCTTCCTACAATCCTCTGCTTCTCACAGTCTTCCACAGCCCTCTCCGTTCAGCTGCTAACGAGCAGAGGACAGCGCGCTCTCACTGGAGGGGAGCACATTCGCATCCCACAATCCTACATGTGCTAAGAACATGACTGGGCACCCAGTTTAACGGGTTTGTGCACTGCGATTGGACAGAAGATCAGGTCTGCTTCTCATAGGCTGGGAGGTTGAAGGCCACCTTGAGGCATTATCCAAATCTGAGAAAATGAAAAATAATAATAATAATAATAATAATAATAATAATAATAATAGTAAAAAAGAAACAAACAAAAAATCTGAACATGGATCCATGGCACTCTTGAGCATAGTTGGTTTTTCACAGCGGCACAGCCAAACCCAGCCCAGGGAGGCTGCCGTGAGCATCCCAGGGTCAGAGGTGTAAAAGCAGGACTCACCCGCTCGTGCTTCCTGGGGCTGGTGCGGTGGGCCTCGGCCCAAATCTGCGTGTTGCCATGACGTGACGTGGCGAGCGTTTGGCGGGAAGACCAGGGTGCCCTGGTCCTCGCCCGGGACGGCCCCCACAGAGTCCCCCGCTCGCTTGCCAGCCTTGCTCTCCGGTTCCCTCGCCGGCGAGAACGCCAAATCATTCCAACCGACTGGCACTTCACATCGCCAGATTAATATTGCATGGACGTCATCCGAGAGCCCTTTCCCAAGATGGCGGCCCATTACCGCGGCCATTAGAACACAGATGGTTCTGAGGGTATGCAGATAGTCCGTCCTTCCTGCCGCTGAACGGTAATGAATTGTCTCATAATCTATTCCATCTCTTGGCCATTAGCAGCCTTTGAATGGTCGCTAATACAAGCGCGGGCCTCATTTTCCAGGGCTTTAATCACACAAAGTAGTGGGCGCCTAATTTGCTAAATGAAATGGGCCATGATTACTGAAGCGGAGATTTAATACATCACAGAAAATTAGGTAGATTTTTAATGAATTACTCATCCCACTGAATGCTTTACATATGCTTATACGGAAGAGGAAATGTTTGCAAACAGAGAAAATCGACCGCATTACGACAGGGTTTTTCCTGGCGAAAAAACGAGAAAGAGGCGGTACTTTAATCACGATCACGTGTTCAGATTTACCTCTTATTAGCAATGTGAATTATGCTTTTTAATGGGCAGTGATATTTTTTTAATGACTGTACCATCTTTTCACGTGCTCCTTCCTGCAAACTCTCCTTCTAAAAAAACAGGTCATTCTACGGGCCCTATCTGCAAAGCTGAAAACTCATACAACCGATAGGATGTAATTTAGGAAACGTTTTTGAAAATATTGGACGTGCCTGGGAGCAAAAGAAAACAATATTTACCTGTCCGAACGGAGTGAACTCAGAGCGATGTCTGATCACGGACTCCCGCTGCTGCTTTGCGTTTTTCTTCAGTTGGGCCTGTCCTGGTGCACTGTACCGATTACAGTACCGATACCACGCCACGTTGGAGTAAAGCCGCCATCGCAGGTACAAATGATAGAAATCCACCCAGCGCAACCCTTGTATTTAAGTTTTGTGTGCCAACACCGGGGAGAATTTTGTGGAGGCTGCACAAAATCCAATCGAGCCGGCTCGAATCTCTACGCAGGAAAAATCCAATCGAATCTCTACGCAGGAAAAACCCGCGTATGATGAGCAGCACTCAGAGCGAACAGGATGCTAAATAATGGGACAGGTACTGTATATGAACAGGTTCATGAACTAAACCACTGTATGAGACAGTATTATTGCAGCACTGTATTTTTCTTTAGCACAGTGCATGAGTGGTATTGGAAATAGCACTCATGCACTGCCCCGCTAGAAAGCAAATAAGGAGGAATGGAACATACCCATCAGTAAATCAGATAAATAAATAGAAATTAGTCCACAACAATCATAGTCTGTACAATAGACATGGTTTTATTTAAATCATTTAAAATGTCTCTCAAACAATGTGCCTCAGGGTGGAAAATGTGGAAGCAGCTCATGGTCAGCCACAAGGTACCTGAGGTACTTGACCATAAGATCAACGATGTCACTTCCTGTCTTGTAAATGGGGCATGAGCCTGACGCCAGCATACAATTAACGATTCACGAGGATGTGAAATTAAACACCAAACACGAGGCATGCTCTCTGTCCAAAGTTAAGGTGTGTTATGTCCTGAGCCTTGAACCAAACGAGGAGGCTCAGCAACCTGTGAATGATGTACCGTCATGGACACACACACACACACACACACACACACACACGCTTTACTGACACAACCCTTACAGAAGTTACAACACTGAAAATGTCTCTTCGCTAAAGAGGCTAAATATAATAGCTGACTGAAATGTACATACTGACTGTCGTTAAAAAAGGTAAAATAAATAGTATCTTTTCAAATGCCAAATATGATCTCACTGAACATATAAGCCTTACATTTCATTTAATAAATAAATATATAAAATACATTGAAAATCATTTCACAAATACTCAGCATGGTGGTCTTTATAGAGCATAATGATAAGAAAAAAAGACTTATGAATACAGACATTATTGGTTTACAATAAAGCATTGTAAATGACATCACATCACAGCTCTCTGAAAATACAGTGTTGATTTACAATTTCTCTCTCTAACAATCAAGAATATCATTTACGTATAATACAGTTATATGCAACTTACTAGGCAGCTATTTGTATTCAAAATATTACCAAAATATCTACCTCTATACACTTAAGTGTCTCTGCTGAACAGAATCACCTGTTAAATGTTTACTTGGACCATTTCCCAAAGACTCGAAAAGAGAAAAACAAATATGAAAAATGTAACATCAAATTCTACATTTCACAATCTCACAAAGTGTCACCCTTAAATCTTCATTTCGCCGTTTCGATCAATAGACTAATTCACTCGTTAAGAAAACCACACATTTATTGAAGTTTTAGTCTTGCAGCCTTTTTTTGATAATTCACATTTCGTAGAACAGTTTCGCGCGTTTTCTTTCCCCCTCTCTCCCCGTTCGAGGCAAATCTGAACCCGAAAGAATCCGCACTGGAAGCAGCAGAATTAATCTGTTTCGCTGCTCTATATTTAATTGATAGAAATTGCACGCATCAAAGAAAAAAGCATGCTGAGATTTAATGGGCATAAAATGGACATTAGCATTTTAAAGAGGCGGATTAACACATTAATCCAGGCAATTTTCGTCTCCCACTTCCAATAAAATCGTCATAGCCAAGAACTCCTAATGAGGCTTAACTGGCTTTTCAGTCGCTGCCGTGATTAAGGATAACAGCAAACTTTATTTTCCGAACTGTACGCGGGGGGTTTAAATCCTGAGCTGGCTCGCCGGAAGGAGTTATTTTATTAAAAAACGAACGCGCGTCCACGCCACACGTTACACAAATAAGGTGTATCCAATCCCAGCTGCGCTACTGCGCTAGGCTAATCGAGCGCACGGTCGACGCAGAGGAGACGCAGATGCGGCGACCGCGTCTCTCTTGCGCGAGATTAAGAAGGCGCACATAAAAATGTACAACTTTATAAATGAGACAAAAATACCTATGCAGACGCCAGCTTGTGAAAAGCGGGTTGTGTGTTTTGGGGTGTTAAGGCGGAGAAAGAGGTGGGGGCGTGAGCGGGGACTTTCCCATGATGCACTGCAGGGCCTGCAGAGCCTCCACGGTGACTTTCAGGCTGCCGACCACCGCCCTGCTGTCCTGCACGTCCACAACTGCAGGGGAACAGAGCCAGAGTCAGTCCTGCCAAAACTACACTGCAGAGCACACGCACACTCCTGCACACACCTACACACACACACGCGCGCACGCGCACACACACGCACACACACACGTGCACGCACACACATGCACACACATCACGCACACACACGTGCACGCACACACACGCACGCACACACACACATGCAAACGCGTACACATGCACACATATCACGCACACACACACGCACACACACAGCTCCTCGCAGGTGAGAAGCTTACACTGGAGCCCAGCTCATTTACACTGACACGGGCATAAATGCTTCCAGAGTGCACCAAACACAGGGAATAAAGGGGGCAAATGACAGCTGTGATCTCCCTGAGGAGGGAGGCGCAGGGAGGCGCGTGCGTCTGATTCGGGAAGGGAGGAGAACACAGGTATGCAAACACACAGGCGTGGCGCACGGGCACAGTCATTACGCATGGTTACTGAGACCGCGCTGAGCGGTGGCGGTGTAATGACTGCGCTGTTCGCCACGCTGTTCACTCACTGCTTCTCTTTGCGCTCGTGATTATTCTCTCCTTTCAATTTGCAGCACGCTGAACGCACAAGCGTGTGTGCACCGCGCGCCTGCACACACGCAAATGGAACCTAACGCGTGTTTTTAAACAAACGGGACGGGCGGTGGGGTGGGGCGGGACGGATCCCTCCAGAGGGGAGAGCATTAAAGCAGAAATGCGTTCCGTCCCCAGTGAGAAATCCAGCATCCATCAGGTTTGTCTGATGTTTCGTATTTTTGTCGAGTCCTGACAAGAGAACAAACAAGTGCTCCCTCCGAAAAAGTGCTAAAACACAGCCGCCCCCCCCCCGAGTGCGGGGGTACATACATTCACACTCCCCCCCCCCCATTCCCGGTCAATGCTTTATGCACACCCGCCCATTCTTTCAAGCCAACGGCAATCCAACATCAAACTGCACTTGGAATTTTTTAAAAACAACTATCTTGTTATGCCACCAACACAGCTTTGAATTAATAAACATGAAAGTATGGGGCTTTCAAACGTGAATATCCCTTACTTTTTAATGGTGTGTATTATTGCGGTTATTATTATTTTATTGTGAAGCACTCCTGTAGACACTTCTCCTCACTCACACGCAATACCTGCCATTCTCCCTCCATTCAATAAATGATATCCCGGTTTGAGGCTCCTCTACACAGGCTGAGCTGTCAGCCAGGCAGGGGTGGGGGAGCGATGATCGTGTTCACAACAAAGTGAGCACTGCAAGTGTAATATGACACATCTGAACACATCAGACGCATCACAAGGGCTGCCTTCTACCATTGTTCATTTCTCCCCCAAGTACTAAATCAATTTGTCTGAAAAGTATGACAACTCTTCACGTGCAATATTTGAGTGCACTGGGACTAGCTTTCCTTCAACCTTCAAATTTCCCCACTGGACTACAAGGATGTTGCTAGGAAAATTTTTTTTTAATCCTTTTAGTCTAATGTTTTCGTTACTTCTGATTTACTTCTGTATAGTGATACATAGCAATGCGGTAATGTGCTAATGACCGTGTGTTTGCACAGATACCCACTGTCCAAGCTGGTGTCTATCAGGTCCTGCTGCAGCTCCAGGATTTGGGGGACCCTCAGGAAGGCCACGCCCACGTCCTCACACTCCAGGTCCTGCTCCTCCTCTGGGGGGTCGCTCACCACCGTGAACTTTATGCTGCGGAAACAGAAACACGGCGAAAAAACGTCACTCTGACAGTTCTGCATTTACCCAGCTCCACGAGCCCTTCAGAGGCAAGCAGGGCTTCTGGATCACATTGTACCGGCCAGATTTAATGTGGAGTTCATTATCCCATGAGTAGGACCCGGCTAATGTTCTTTGGGTAACGTTCGTAAAAGTGATGGTGGGGCGACCGGTTCTGTTCCGCACCCAATCTGCTTTCACTATCACTCCATGACCCAAAAATGGCACAAACATTTTATAAACACAACAGTACATGTTATTACACTCTTAAATGGTTTATGCAACAGAAAACTACATTAATAGGAATGACTTGCGACCCCATCTTTTTCCCCCAAAGGCCTACAAATGAGGCTCCATTCTGCGTGTTGGGAGCCACAGCCTCAGTGTCTTCCCTGCCCAAGCTTTCATCAGAGAGATGATCGTGATGGATAACGGCTGTCTTCAGCTGGCCCGGGAGCCTGACTGCACTGAGGCTGCAGTTAAACTGGTCAGGCATGCGTTTTTCATGCTTTTATGAAGTGCGGTAGGGGAGTACTGCCCCTGAGCTGCACGGTAATCCGTCTGCCGATATACCTGTCCATTTACACACTAGCATATACCTGTCCATTTACACACTAGCATATACCTGTCCATTTACACGCTAGCATATACCTGTCCATTTACACGCTAGCGTATACCTGTCCATTTACACACTAGCATATACCTGCTCCTTTACACACTAGCTTATACCTGTCCATTTACGCACTAGCATATACCTGTCCATTTACACGCTAGCATATACCTGTCCATTTACACACTAGCATATACCTGTCCATTTACACACTAGCATATACCTGTCCATTTACGCACTAGCATATACCTGCTCATTTACACACTAACAAATACCTGCACCTTTACGCACTAGCAGAGGGTACTATCTGCTCCTTTACGCACTAGCATATACCTGCTCATTTACACACTAGCATATACCTGCACCTTTATGCACTAGCAGAGGGTACTACCTGCTCATTTACACACTGGCATATACCTGCTCATTTACGCACTAGCAGAGGGTACTATCTGCTCATTTACACACTAGCATATACCTGCACCTTTATGCACTAGCAGAGGGTACTACCTGCTCATTTACACACTGGCATATACCTGCTCATTTACGCACTAGCAGAGGGTGCCGCAAACACAAACACACAGGGCTGGAACAGAAAGGCCAAAAGGAGCTGCCAATCGGGGTGAGTCGATCGCATTCCGATGGCAATCGCTCAGTCACGCACTCAGTCGGCACTTTTGTCGCTCGCCAGAAACGCTTTCGTTCTGATCCAAACGTCAACAATGACACCGCCGCTCCCGCCATTCCACTGCGACAAATAAATCACCCAGGGCTCGCTCCAGGCCAACATCTTCCCCCTCTCTCTCTCTTTCTCTCCCTCTCTCTCTCCATCTCTCTCTCTCTCTCTCTCTGCCTATAATACTTCTCAGAAAAAAGTCTGGTCTAAATTATTATTATTATTATTTTTTTATTTTTAAATCCAACTGATAAAGGAAATTTTTCACCCAGGGGGGTAAACACTACCTCATATTTTTCAAACAATATCCGAGCCCCCGCTTCCCCTGCTCCCTCTCTGCGTATAATTACAGCGATCTGCAGGGGCTGATCCACGTTAGCGGCTTGAGCGATGGCCAGGACGCTCGGGCCAAAGGGCTGGAATTCACCGCAGCGCGCTCTTATTTTGATATGCCTCGGGAGTATCTCCCGAAACCCCGAGCGTCTGTGAGACGCGCCACTTTGAAGCCCCCCGATAAGGATCAGGTCGAGTCAAATGAGCGCGAAGCCGAACGCGATCCGATTCCGGCAAAACGCCGTTCCCCAAAACTCAAAGGCTAATAATTGAATATTACAAAAAACGCTGATAAAACGGTCAAAGCCCTATCACTCATGGTACAGCAAAAAACAAACGAACGACAAAAAAACGGAAATCATCGCTGCTGGAATTTAAAAAAAAAAAAAAGAAGCTAAATATAAAGTTCTCCCCCCGCTTCCTTCCAGTGACGGTAAACCCCTGAAACGCTTCACAGCCGAATCGGATTAGAATCGGCCTGGCATCCCGAATCGGAAACGGTGTCTGCATAAAACATCCGTCTGTAGAGCAACTGACATCAGCTGTCAATTTCTTGCCAACGGTACGTCCTGGCAGCCAGATTACTCTTGGGTGGCACTTCAGCGGTCGTCAACAGCGAATTTAACGTCCAATTACTGTCAGATAATATATATGTGAAATGAAGAGGGGGCCATTACGGAAGAGCGGGGGGGACGGTGGCGGTAAGGACTGCTGTGCCGCGTAGAGATGAAAACAGGCTCGGTCAAAGCCTCCCGAGATATCTGTGCTTCCTGTACTGATCTGGCACCCCGCACATCACAGAGCTTCTTTAAGCACGCACACACACACACACACGCACACACACACGCGCGCGTGAAAAACCAGAGCGTATAGACACCACGTGCACTTCCAGTTGCACTGAGAGATAATAAATCAAATGGAAACATACGTGTCTTAATTTGGCGTGTGTGTTATTTTCCCCGTGAAGTGCAGGCAGCGGTTAAGATGGGGGGAGCATTACGTAGCCATGGAGACGAGCGAAACGCGCAAGGTGCTTGAAGTACCGGCGGGATGAGAGAGTAACTTTTCAATTTCAGCGCCTCTGATACTCCAGCGATGCTCCGAACCAGGCCTTTCAGAAAAGCCTCCTCAGCAGAAGAGAATACGCTGAGATATGGAGGGAGAAGAACCCCAGTGCCATGGCTCTGACACTAAAGCCTGTATGCAGATGAAGTGATGTGAAGACCCTGTAATCTAAAGTGTATTTACTCTTCATCCTCTTTAAGGCCGTGTTCTTTATTATTATTATTATTATTATTATTATTATTATTAGGAGGGGGTGTTAACCCTTTCCTGGCTCCAGCACTGGGGCCGGCCGCAGAGCTCTCTGGGCTGTCTCGCGGATCTGACGGACAGCCGGACAGTGTGTTCAGGGGGGCGGGGTCAGCGATGGAAGCCCAGCTCACGCTCGCGCTGGCCAGACTTGTCTGTCTGGGCTGAACTGCAGCTTCCTCATTACAGCTCAGACAGGCGGTGGTGAGGGGGGGAGAGAGAGAGAAATACAGAGAAGAAAAATCAACATTTCTCTCTTTTTTTTTGTCACTGATATTTACCTTTCCAGTTGTCTGGCATCTCCCAGGAGCACGGACCTCAAGAGCTCGCGCCTGGCCCGGTTATCCTCCACGTCCACGTAGATCACTGTCAGGACAAGAGGGCGCCCGTTACCCGACACAATCTGACATTACAAAGTTCACGTATTCCGTTTAGGAAGTTGGACAGGAAGCCGAGGCAGCGGGGATTCACCCCCCCCCCTCCCCACCCCCCCCAGTTCCCCCCACCTGTCCGTTTGCTCAGACGGAGGCCGGAGGAGGGGGAGAGGGGGAGGGCGAGGGGGGGGGGGGGTTTAAATCCAGCCATCATGTGGGCCGGCGTCAGTGAGCAGGCAGGTTTAGGTGTGCCCTGTCAGGACGGGGGACGGCCGGGGGGGGCAGCGCCCTGCCTAACTGTCATCCCCTGTTAACGACACGGGGGCCCTCTCAATAGGGAGAGCCCGTGGCCTGCAGGCCGGGGGCGGAGCAGGGCAGGGGGGGGGTTTAATACCCCTTTCCTGGCCCGAGGAGCCGGTGATAATGTGGCTGTACGGCAGGCAGGGGGCTTGTCCTCTCTGACAACAGCGGTGATTTAACCACCCCCCCCCCCCCCAGTTCCAGCCCGGGCGCCCCAACGCGAGGAGAGATGTTAGCCTAGCGGAGCTAGCGGAGCTAGCGGAGCCGCCGGAACAGCAGCAACAGAGATATTTTACACTCGATGAGCGCCTGGGGAGCACAGAGTCCTGCAGAAGCTCTTCTGGAGTCATTAGCTCCAGCAGGAGAAAGGCACTGCAGGCATTACTGACCCGGCCATGAGGAACAGGAGCCATCTCCGCTCGCGAACGTGGCTCTTCTGCATAATCGTTGTCTTACCGTTCAACGTTTCAGAACATTCCGGCAACGCTCAAGACTATGATATGGCCGCTAAGATATGGGTATGGATATGCTAACTGACACGGTTGTACAAATGAACTTTAGCTACAGTCACCAGAGACAGGCGATCGCTACAAAACGTGTAAGAACACAACTTGCCCCGGATGAGCGTATTTGCATAGCAAACGATCACAGACCGCATCCTCCTTGACTTCCTGAGGTAAAACAGCATCACAGCATCCTTTTCATGCTGACAGACAAACCCAAACACATGTATTTATAGCGCATATTGGGAATGTTATCCTTTGGGTGAGGATCATGAATAATGAAATAGTAGTGGTGTGTATCATTAAAAAAAATAAGTTAAAGGATAAATATGTTTTCATCCACACACCGTAATTTATAAAGATATCTTCACTACTCTAGCAAGTGAAATAAATTGCCCTGGACTAGACAAGCTAAGCTAAGCTTCCGCTCGAAGCAGGAGGTTCAAAAACAAGTCCACTAACTGACAACACAAGGTTTTTCCTTCACAACCGCAGTGCTTGTTTTTTTTTTCTCTCCATATATACACGCTGCCTAATTGGCTAAAGAATGAGAGACAGCGCTTGTGTTTGTATGTGACATGAAACAGACGCGCGTGTGAAGAGAGGCAGCGCGGGAGCCTGGTATCTACAGCGGGGCCCAGGAATGCCCCGAGGTGGGGCTGCTTATTCATGCCCAACCAGGGGGAAGCAGTTTAATGCTGCACTAACACACTCACTTTCATCCCCTTAAAGGGAAATAATTCATGAGGGCCTTGGCGAGGAAGTGCGAAACACACAATGTCCCCTGGACTTGTAGTCCATTGATTTAGCTTTTTCTGTTGCACACGCTGTGCCTGGTGTGGCCCCACACCATTATTTTCCCTTCACTTTGCAGACAATCTACTGTTCCCAGTTTCCTCCTGAAATTCAGAGAGCTGGGAATAAAACACACACAGCACTGGATAAACCTGCTTTTATTTATAAGTCAAAAGCAAAAAAAACTGTCTCTACCCATCACTGTCAGCATATCTGAACAGACAGTAAACAGTATATTTTCCTTTTGCTGCAAAACTGATCTTTTTTCTATAAGAGTATTTCAAAAGAAAAGGACGCTGTCAGAGTTTTAATGTTTTAATATACCACTGGGCTATGTGTAAAGCAGGGGGGGGCAGTGTAGTGAAAGATTATTTAGTTCAACTAAATATGACGTGTGCTACTGATTTTAGAATAGTACTCATATCTGCTATTTGAAATAATAGAATGATAAAAGTTAAAATGATCACATCACTTATTCTAAACATAATTGCTTGCTGTGGTAGTAGTGAGCAATGCACCAGTGTTTTATGCATAGTTTTCCCTAAAACGGTGGGGTGGGAGTTGGAGGGCTATGTAGCCTATAAAAAAGGGCTGTAATTCCTACAAAGATCACCTGATATGGATATAAATACCCTCAAATTAAACCTGACAGTCTGCACTTCATCCTCATATTTATAGTTTTATTTCACATTCAATATGTACAGAGCCAAAACAACAAAAATTGTGTCACAGTCCCAATACTTTTTCATTTAACTGTATATACAAATAAAGCATTAGTCCTGTAAGTACAGGTTCTGTGAGATGGATTGACTTAAATATTTCATTATGTCTTCCATAAACGTAGAAACAAAAACATTTATATTGTGTTGCAAAACATCTGAATGAAATATTACAGTGAAAACATACCAAATAATGGAAGGATTAAATTGGGAGAGTGAGCTTTAAATCTCTGTGTCTATATTAAGTCCCTTATTGCTCGCAGACACAGCTGAACCTGATGACTCTATTAATTTCAATGTACTCTGCCTTTCAGGTAAATCTCATTTTTATTAAAGATGATATTCTGCTCAACCTGATTCGCACCACATAGACATGCCTAATCAGTCCTCCTCCTGGCAGAGAGAGAGGAGAGAGGGGGGGGAGAGTGCTGGGGACAGGAAGGGAGGGACGGAGGGAGGGAGAGAGAGAGAGAGAGAGAGAGAGGGGGAAGAGAGCTGGGGAGAGAGAGAAAGAGAGAAAGAAAAAGAAAAAGACAGGGAGGATGGCGGTCCTGGGGGGCTTGATAAATACCTTCTTCAATGAATTCCAAATAAATAATCTGCATATTTTATGACACTACCATAGACCGAGGAGGTGAACACAATTCAAGCTAATATAAAAGTAAGATAAATAAGTAACGTAATAATAAGAAGTGGTTAAAAAAGAAATAAAATATGGATAGGTCAAACTCCATGTAAATGAACATACTAACAGTCGCTTACAGTCGGGACGCTGTACCGCGGAGTGAAGTGTGTCCTTCTGGGCGCCTCACCTTTGCTGTAGTTGTAGTGGATGCTCTGGCCGGCCTGCGGTTTGGGCAGGGACAGGGGCGTCTCCTCGGACGGCAGGTCCAGGAAGCGGTACTCCACAAACAGCCGGACGACGTCGGGGTCCCTGGCCACTCGCGAGTCCGGCCTCAGGCTCAGGGAGACGACCTCGATGCGGATTCGCTCCGAAGGCTGTGGGGGGGGGGGGGGGGGGGGGAGACACAGGAGGTCACACCTAAAAGATCCGCTCAGCTCCCCAAGGCTCTTTACAGTCAATAACACACACGGTCAGGTCTGATCACAGTGCCTCATTAGAAAAAAAAAACCAAGATGATTAACTCATATGCTTGTGCAGAAAGCTGGCCATGCCTGCTGGTGAAGTGGGCACACACCTGGGCAGGACTGGCAGATCGGCAGAAGCTGAGAGAAGCCAAGTGCAGGAAACCGGGCTGAAAAGCTGCTGTGTTTATTTTGTCTTCGCTGTTTTAGTTTGTTACGTTTTCCTGGATCTCGTGAGGGTGAAAGGAGAAGATCTGCACTTAATTGTTCATTCACTGAATGAGTTCTCTCTATCTCTGTCACACACTAAAATGCCAGTGAAAAAAGGAATTACCCCATCACCCTGTTCCCAGCTACTCTGTCCCTCTCTGAGGGTTCTGTCCCTAAATTTAATCATGCTTGTGATTAGATATCAATTTATTTCACGATCCGTACAAAAAGAACCAGTGCGCATCATGACATGAGACACATACAAACGATGGAGTAAATAAAGGTGAGTTAATGCGCTGTAAGGCGGTATAAGGAATATAAGGATATAAGGAATGCTGGCACATACAGGATGTCTGCTCTCATAACCGCGAGCACTGTGATTGGTGCGGATGTGAATGTCAGTGTCGGGGGCCGGCTGACTGCCCCCCCCCCCCCGCCCCCCCACCACGGCCCCAGCGCTGACAGGACCCCGTCGCCTCGTCCCAGGCACAGGTGTGCGGTCGGCGGTGCACAGCCTTCATTTAGATCTGATTACAGTGATGCGCGGCTTATGGGTGTCAGTTCTGCTCGTCTTCACAATTTGGGAGCCCGGCGGTAATTGGCGGCTCCGGAGCCGGGGCCCCGGCGGCGGGCCGAGCGAGCGAAGCGGGCGAGCGAGCGAAGCGGGCGAGCGGGACTCCGCCGCGCCGCGCCGCCTGCTGGAGGTTAATTTGTTTGCCGGGCGGTTGTCAGGCGTGAATATATCGCTGTGTGCAAATTACCAGCCGGCGGCTTCAAGGGCTGCGAGCCTGGCTGCCTGGCCCCGCAGAACCGACGCCTGTTGTGTCTAATTAAGTCCCAGGCAGCTCTGATTATCTGCCTTAACTAGCCGTGCACGCGTGCGATCTGTGAATGATCCCGCGTGTCGGCTCGGCTCCGTGCTACCGACACTCGCCCCCACCGCGCGGTCGCATGGCGGCTCGCTTCCTCGTCAGCGGCCGGGTTCGTTAGCCACGCGCTACCTCCCCCGTTAGCCCCGCGCTGCCTCCCCCGTTAGCCCCGCGCTGCCTCCCCCGTTAGCCCCGCGCTACTTCCCCCGTTAGCCCCGCGCTACCTCCCCGTTAGCCCCGAGCTGCCTCCCCCGTTAGCCCCGCGCTACCTACCCCGTTAGCCCCGCGCCGCCTCCCCCGTTAGCCCCGCGCCGCCTCCCCCGTTAGCCCCGTGCTACCTCCTCCGTTAGCCCCGCGCTACCTCCCCCGTTAGCCCCGCGCTACCTACCCCGTTAGCCCCGTGCTACCTCCTCCGTTAGCCCCGCGCTACCTCCCCCGTTAGCCCCGCGCTACCTACCCCGTTAGCCCCGTGCTACCTCCCCTGTTGGCCCCGCGCTACCTCCCCCGTTAGCCCCGCGCTACCTACCCCGTTAGCCCCACGCTACCTCCTCCGTTAGCCCCGCGCTACCTCCCCCGTTAGCCCCGCGCTACCTACCCCGTTAGCCCCGTGCTACCTCCCCTGTTGGCCCCGCGCTACCTCCCCTGTTAGCCCCGCGCTACCTACCCCGTTAGCCCCGTGCTACCTCCCCCGTTAGCCCCGCGCTACCTCCTCCGTTAGCCCCGCGCTACCTCCTCCGTTAGCCTTGCGCTACCTCCCCTGTTGGCCCCGCGCTACCTCCCCCGTTAGCCCCGCGCTACCCCCCCCGTTAGCCCCGCGCTACCTCCCCCGTTAGCCCCGCGCTACCCCCCCCCGTTAGCCCCGCGCTGCCTCCCCCGTTAGCCCCGCGCTACCTCCCCCGTTAGCCCCACACCGCCCCTCCGCTGACCGGGCCTTTCTTCCGAGCCCGATTAGCCAGTGTGCCTCTCCGGTAAGTCTGCGTCATCACACCACGGCCAACACTCTTCGGCATGGTAACACACCCAGGGAGGATACCGAGAGCAGCCATCTCCTGCTAGCCAGGCTAGCAGACTACCACCCCTCCAGTCTTCAGAGTTGTAAACAACAGCAGTCTACTAATAAACAAATATAACTAATTTGGGATATGCCTTTTACTGAGTTACTCTAGATAAACTGTGAAATGCTAGCATTGGGAAGTTTGATTCCTTAAAAAGCATCAGTAGGTTCGAGTCAGTACAACAAAACAAATCAAACTTTCAAGTCATTCAAGTTACTTTCTCAGATTAACTGTTAAGAAACAGTTTGCGGAATATACCATTTACTGTTAATTTCTGCCCGTCTGTCTCAAGCTCCTGTCACTAGCAGCTGTGACATTATTTTTCAAAAATCTGAACACTTCATTCACCAAACGTACCACTTCCTGTTTCTGTTTGTCTCGCTGCTGCTTGTAAGCAGGCATCAGTAGGCTACATACACTCAGGGAGTCGTTCCACTTGGCTACTTCTCAAGTTTTTGTACCAATTGAATCTTTCAGTACATTTCGTTCACTGAGTCATCAGTACATTCAGTACATTTAATTTGACTCCTTCAGTAATTTCTATACAATCAGTACATTTTGTACAAGTAGTACCTTTTGAATTGCCCAAAAAGATTTGCTTGTTCAATCTGGAGCAACACCAGGCAATACTGGGTCCCTCCAAACCGGCATTAAGCAGCAGCTGCTCAGTTGTGGAATAGAGAATATTAACCCAAGTCAACATAATGAAGTTCATTACAGTTTAAAATTCTGAATGATATAAACGGTCTATTCAGGTGATAATCTTTGCAATACTGAGAGGTCTGAATAAATGTGGTGTTCAGCATTGTTAACAACACAGTCACGGTGGTCCATAACAATCTCTTTAACCACACTGTTCAGCAATACATCAACGTCTACAGAGAGTGTCACCACGGGGTCAAACGTGGATAGAGGGGTTTGACTCTTGCCAAGGAAGTGAGGGGAAGAAACAATCCCTCACCAACGACGCCCAGCGAGCAAACACAGCCCTGCCACAGGCCCGCCAGCGCCGCAGACATCTGCACAAGCTCAAGAGGAACGGCTTGTTTGCGATTCGTCCGACCACATTAGAGCACATGACTCACATCAGAACTTAGCATAACCTTCAGACGCCGCACAAAGTACACGCACCCTCTTTCACTCAGTGAGTGAACTTCTAAGTGCTGAAGTGCTGTAAGTGCTGTGATAATGCATCAAAAACCACAAGTTTACTGGACCCATGATGCATTGCTTTATACCAAAAAGTTTAGATCTGAAAAGCGTTATGGGAAACAAAAACACAAGACGAATTTAAGGCAGTTTTGAAAAATAAATAACTGGAATTGGGAGGAAGAAAGAAGGCACAATGAAATGAGTGAAAGCTGGTGCTGCACTGTACATGAAGCCCTCCCAGCAACATGCACATGCACTCTGCATACAGACTCAATTGACCTCTTCAGTAAAAGCGCTGTGAGGGGAACGTACGCTGTGTATTTCACAGTAAGAGCGCACACAGTCCCCTCTGCACCGATCGGCGGGACGCTGCAGAGATGAAGAGCAGCTCAAAGGGGAAGGTCCCGCGAGCGGCCCGGGTCTCCCTCCCGCTCAGAGGCGCCTCCTCCATAATTAGCGGGAAATTCGGAAGCCCCGCGCGCTCGCATGGCGGCGGTATTGATCAGAGGCAGGAAGTGGCTCGATAGCCGCCGGGGCCTGCGAGCGCTTCAGACGGCGAGCTGAGACGGCCGCGATCAAAGCCATCGATCCTGGCGTGGGGGGGCGGGGCCGTGTAAACCGCGCGTACGGCAAGGACAGCGGTCCGCCGGGGACGGCGGGAACGACGTCGGCCTCCTGATTCTCCGCACGCGCCGCTTAATGATTGGTCCAACCTGCAGGGCGGGGCTGGCGTCCAGGGCTCTGAGCGCTGATTACAACACAAACGAGGAACAGTGCTGATCGAACAGCCACACCTCAGGGTGCATTCAGTGTGACCACTACACTAAACCACTGTGTGAACGCACTGTGGAAAAAACACCATTCTCTCTCTACGGCACAGCCTGGTATCACTACAGTAAACCGCAGTGTGAACGCACTGTGGGAAAACTGCCATTCTCTCTCTACAGCACAGCCTGGTATCACTACAGTAAACCACTGTGTGAACGTACTGAGGGAAAACCGCCATTCTCTCTCTACGGCACAGCCTGGTATCACTACAGTAAACCACTGTGTGAACGCACTGTGGGAAAACCACCATTCTCTCTCTACGGCACAGCCTGATATCACTACAGTAAACCACTGTGTGAACGCACTGTGGGAAAACTGCCATTCTCTCTCTACAGCACAGCCCGGTATTACTACAGTAAACCGCGGTGTGAACGCACTGTGGGAAAACTGCCATTCTCTCTCTACGGCACAGCCTGGTATCACTACAGTAAACCGCTGTGTGAACGCACTGTGGGAAAACCACCATTCTCTCTCTACGGCACAGCCTGATATCACTACAGTAAACCACTGTGTGAACGCACTGTGGGAAAACCGCCATTCTCTCTCTACGGCACAGCCTGGTATCACTACAGCAAACCACTGTGTGAACGTACTGAGGGAAAACCGCCATTCTCTCTCTACGGCACAGCCTGGTATCACTACAGTAAACCACTGTGTGAACGCACTGTGGAAAAACCACCATTCTCTCTAGGAAACAGCCTGGCATCACTACAGACTAGTCCTGCTCAGCGCTCTACTGAACGCAGTAGAACCACCGGCACTTTCAGACAAATCCACTTCATTACATTACATTACATTATAGGCATTTAGCTGACGCTCTTATCCAGAGCGACTTACAACAGTGTAACCAAACTCAGGATCAAGTCCACTTAAGTCCATTGAATAAAATGTAGATAAAAAGCCTTTACTATAGTAGCATACAGTAAGGAGAAGGGTAAGCAGACGTAAGCAGAGGGAAACCCGGCCGTTGGAAGTTGTCTGAAAGGCACGAGGCTCTTATTTTTTAAACAGCACCCTCGCTCCTTGTTTCCGCGGAGTTCCTTTCTCTTTTTAACGACGCGTTACTGTAAGTCGCACACCTCATGTTTTAAAGATTCTTTCTAATGAGAATCAAAGTCTAAATATTTCACTGAGGCTGTTTTATTATTCAGCGGCTTCGCGGGTGTTTTACCCGTCTGACAGAGGAACCCACGCGGCCCACTTCCCCGCCACGCAGGTACACGACTCCGGCTGCCAATATTACAGGGATTATCACGGCATATGAAATATTTAGTGGGGGTTTTCATACCCGCCCCCCCTTCTGAAACCTAATAAATCAAACGACTGCCAAATGTCATTAAAGTGACGGTCCTTTGACTGGGGGAAAGAGAAGAAAGGTTTTTCATATTCAAATTTGGGAGAGGAGGGAAATGAAAAGAACGGAAAGGTTACTTGGTTTAGCTAACAGCCCCCTGATGCCCTACACTCGCGTGGTGAGGAGGAAGGAGGAGGAGGAGGAGGATGAGGGGAGGAGGGGGGGGGGTGGGCGATGACATCGCCGGCATTGTCTGGGCTCTTCAGAGAGCGCCGCATCCTGTCCGGCTCTGTCGCCGTCAGGCGGTGCGGCCGCGGCGTGCCGGTTGTTTTCGGTAGCCGGGCGCTCCTCCGTGGCGCGGCGCGCCACACCACCGCTGATCTGACGCGGGCCGCCATGACGACCGGCCGTCTCGCTGACACCCGCCGTCAGACCCATTGTCTGTCCCGCTCTTCATCTCCGGGCGGCCTGACAGGCGCCTGAATGGCGTTTCCCCTGCGCGTCCGTCCAGTACGGGCCGCCTGTCGATGTCCCGTCAGCGGCCCCGAGCCCACCCCTCCACCCCGCCCTCCCCCCAATCCTCTGTTTCTAACCCTCTAGAGAACGCACCATATGCAGAAATGGGGTGATGCCAACTGACGGCAAATCAACAGTGACCCTTAAACCCTGATTGCGGTGGAGATTTACAGAAAATGTACACACCTGTAAAGTCAAAGTTGTACTCACAGTATTAAAATAAATCACTGTACAGTGGCAAGCACAAAAAGGCATTTCAGTCAAAAGTTCAATATGAACAATTCAGCCCTATCTCTTGACCATGAAATATAAGGTCGTTCCATATATATCGTAGTTCATATATAAATGTGACTAATAAATAATTCACTCATTTAGTCAGTTAATTAGTTTATTAACAGGCCTGCTCAAACATCTGGACCTTCAGACACAAGTGGAGGTTGGGAGGAAGTCACAGGCTAAACCTCAGCCTATCAGAAAGCAGCCCTCAATGCCACTGTCTCTACCCTGGAGCACATCCCATCATCCCCTGCACAGCCGTTAACAGATAGGGCCCTGGGAAGATGTATGGCGGGGAGGCGGTCTTATCCTTACGGGAGTCGCGTCTCCATTCATCTCTCCAAAGCCGTCCGCGGCGGCAGGCGCAGTTTAGCATGCACAGGGGCTCCCCGAAGGCACCCGGGGCTTCTTAAACTGTCAGCGCCACAATGAGATGAATAAATAAACAGATATGCCTAAAAAGGGGGGGGTGGGGGGAGATAACCGTGCGTATGTGACTGCGGGACGCGGTGATGTCAGCGGTGGCCTGTATCGTTACACACACACACACACACACACACACACACACACACGCACTTCAGTCCACTGAGACGCCACACCCGCGGCCTGGTCAAAAACACCAGGGCCATCACAGGCGATCTGCAATTTAGCACGAAGACACGAGAACAGTCATTAATGTCAGGGAGCGTCGCCGAGCGACAAGAGCTTTCCAAGCTCCCAAAGCTCTCATTCGTCATTCCAGATCCACTTACGGCACTAATACGCACTTATTACTGGAGCCAGCCTCTGAATATGAACAGCACTGACAAATATACCTTGGTGTAAAAAAAAAAAAAAGAGGATATTTAAAACGCAAAACTTAACTAAGTTAACACTGGTAAAATTATGATTAATGCTGCTTTGTGAGTGATGGATGACGCAGGGGCCCTTGCCACAGTTACTCGTGCCAAAACGGCTATATTTGGATTATTATGTATGCATTATATTTGCCTTCTTTTTTATTATTGCGAAGAATATCCAAAGCTCCAGGGACCATAAACATTAAAACATCCCTAAATGCAGGGTAGATTGACAACTTTTAGTCATGTACTGGCTAATACAGCCCTACAACTGCATTTATCCACCCGGCAAAGTGGTGACTCTGAAAATGTCCCTCCCAAAAATAAAATAAAATGACAAACCTTTTGATTATTTCTGCTGGGATTTTAAGTGGGATTTGTACACTTAGTACAGTAGAAAGTTAGGAGGAGATATAAAAGAAGTGTAGACGTGTCTCTGGTACAAGCACACACCTTCTGTACATCCCTTCTCTCCTGGGCTACAGTGAACAGACAGACTGGCACAGCTCACGCTGGGACTAATACAAGACGAGAACACGCGTGATGAATTGTATTCACAGTAGATGTTAAAGACCAAAAAAAAAAAAAAAAAAAAAACGAACACAAAAAACCTGAGGCGCTGAAACTGTATCAAGACACGTCTAACGCAAACGTCCATTGTGGATGTCTTTCTCTTTTTTTAAAAATCTTAAACGCAGGAATAAAGCTTTTAATCAACGTATTATACATCAAATTGATCATGTTAACCCCAGATTATTCAAATGCATGAAATATTCATGGGGAACCGTCCAAAGTTTTACATTCGCTTGACTTTCTTCTCCGTTAATTATCACGCCGAGGAGGTTTTTGGCGGAAGGAGCAGCCGTCGGGCTGACTGAAGCTGACAGGGTGGCATGGCCCAATAACAGCTCCGCTCTGCTGGGCTTTGAAGTAGCGGGAAGGCGGAGAGATAGGGGGCAAATTGTACAGCACATTATGTTAATGGCTTGATTTAATCCAGCCACTAAACTTTATGTAGCCCGTTAAAGAAGATGCTAACGCTAATTACGCCGCTTCGGAGAGAGTGGGAAGAGGAGGGGAGGGGACGGGGGGGGGGGGAGGGGGGGGGGGGCAAGCATTTCGCCCCGACGAAAAGCGCGGCTCATAAATGTTGTAAACGAGCGCGAAACAAAAAACTAACTTATCTCCCTTTAATTGCACATCGCATGTGAGCGGGCGAAAAAAAAAAGAAAAAGAAAAGAAGGGGGGGGGAAGAGAAAACGGGGAGGGGAGGGGAGGGGAAGGCTGGCCGCGAAGCCGCGGAGCCGCGAACCTGTTGGGTTCCGGTGTTTTTTAATCAACACATCTGAGGAGGAGCCGCCGCCGCCGCCGCCGCCGCGCGAGCAGCCCGACGCTATCAGCCTGTAATTAACATGTCACTTCAATTACGGCTCCCCAGATTGGAACTGTCTCGGGTTAGGGGCGCGCGGCCCTGTCTGCTCGGCTAATTAGTGCGGAATTACAGGGCCTGGTGAGTAGGCAGCGCAGCGCTAGGCAGTCCCGCGCAGAGCGCCGTCACACACACACACACACGCGCACAGTCCTCGCGAGCGAGCGCTCCGGTTTACCGCGCAGGAGCGCTGGGAGGAGCCGGCCGTGAAGAGGGCAACGCCCGCCCGCCAACCCGCCAACCCGCCCGCCCGCCCGCCTGCCCGCCCGCCAAGAGAGCCGCGCCCGTTTCACATCGCTAAAAGGACCAGATCAGCCCCCTCTCACACCGCATCCCAAACAGCACATCCAATGCCTACTTCAGGCCAAGCGCAACAGGAGATTCACACTACGCAGAAAATCTAACTGCATGTAAATACATACACATTAAGTCATCCTATGTATTTAAACAATAAACAAAAAAGTACAAAAAACTACAGATGTACAAGAGTCAAACTTGGCTAAAAATGACCACATATGTTTCTATCCATTTTGGCTGTCACTGTGAATGCTTTGTGTCTCCTGAAGAACATTCATGGCAGAAACTCTGCCTTAAATAAAAGGCATTGCGGGCTAACACACTCACAGCGTTACTGCTGTTCTGACAGGACCATTTCTGAGCTGGGGGCTGCTGTTTGGTCGGGAAAAAAAAAGTGTTGGCCTTCTTTATCACGGCATAAATAAAAACGTGAAATATCCTTTTTATTGAATTTACCCTCCACCGGCTCTCCATCTTATTGTGCTGGTGGCGTTTTTCCAGGACTCGCCGGATCTTTAATCAACGGCTCCGGGCCCAAAACGCCATAAAGCTGGAGCAGGAAATTTATATCCGAAAGAGCAGCTGCAAGCAGCGGTTGAGCAGTCAGACACACGCGGAAACACACCAAAGGCCCGGAATAATACTTTCAGATTCACTCTTTGAGCTACAGCCTGTCAGACAACACAAACACAAACAATAGAGCCACAGTGGGATAAGGGGATATAAATAAATAAGAGAGAGAGAGAGAGAGAGGGAGAGAGATGAAAAAAAAAATCCCCCTGTCACTACTTGAGCAATGTCTCCAGACATAAAAACAATAGGCATTGTATGTAAAGTGGAGCTCGGGAGAACTTGACACCCTGCCTGGTTTCGGCTGGGTTTTTTTTTAAAATGCAGGTCATCAGCGGGGGATGACCCGCAGAACATCAATGCCACGGCTGACACCGCACTTACTCACTTCCCGCATCTGCAATCTGAAATCACCACGTCCTATAGCCTTTCTTTTAATTGGCCTGAAGAGTAGCGCGCTACACGGCTAAGAGGTAATGTTTTTACACTGTTTATTTTGGTCATTATAGTGCAACTGAGATCCAGCAAAATCCCAATAGGATTTGCACAGCCTGACACTACCTTAAAAAACGACGAATAAATAAAAGAGAGTAGAAATGTCATATGGCTAGTGGGCACATTCATGGTTGTTGTAGGGGCAGACAGCCAGGCGTTGGGGCACTGCCACTCCTCAGATCTGGGCTAATGGGCACAAAGGGGGAAGGAGCCCACAGGCCTGCTACAGTGAGGGGAAAAGCCACGGAGCTGAGCCGGCAGCCCCCCTTACGGTATGAATGCGCCTCTCAGAAGCACCGTCGTGCTGCACGCGCTCAGTGATCTCTCTCCCCGCCTCCTCCAATCACCTCCGGGCTCTGAGAGGAGCACCTGGGGCCGCTGCAGAGCCAGCGCAGATTAAACGCTCTGGGTTTTAGAATGAGGGACTCTCTGTTTCGCCCTCCTTTAGCTTCTCTTAAAAGAGAAAGAGAAAAGCCTGCTTCCCCACTTTAATCAATTCATCCCCTCTCCTTCAGTTAAAATACTACTACTGTGCAAAAGTACAAATGTCATATCGAAAATGTAGGACAGTGGGGATCTCTCTCTCTCTCTCCCTTTCGCTCACTTACTCATTCAAGTCACTCATTCACTCACTCAGTCGGCACATGGTGCTGTACCACTCTCACACATGCCCACGCACTCACTCACTCACACTCTCTCTCACTCGCACACACACTCACACTCACACTCACAGAACTGACACCTGACAAACCTGACACTTCATAAAACGTGTGTGAGAAATAAAATGCAGGCAGTGGCAGTGCATTTATATATAGAGTAAAAAAATGCTGACGAGGGTAAAAAAAAAGCAGCTTATGAGACTGGATGACAGAGTGGATGTGAGAGCTGAAATATCTGTGACTGCAGCAGAAAAAAACAAACATTTTTTGCCAAGTCAAGAAGTGTTTTTGTGATCTGCACTTTAAATGGTTTAAAAAGCTCAGTGGAGGTTCAGATCCAAGGACATTTGGTATGCTATGAAACCATCTGCTAAGAAACGGTAACAAAAGCAGAGATACAAACAGAAGACATTAAAAAAAAACTGAAAATAACAACTTGTGCTTGTCTCCTTGGTGTGACTGTTCAGTGTTCCCATTATGGTGAAGTTTAACTGTTAAAACCGGCCTTGGCGTGACAAAAACACGCGAGATGACCTTGTGGGTTCTGACGGCTGTTTAAAACGCTCAGTCCCACACGCTGGAGACCGTGACGCCTTCCTGTCTGACCGACCTGCTTCCTGCCGCCGGTCGTCTGGCCCGGGACGATGCAGTCGTCGCTGTCCGACGGTATCGACTCGTTGAGATCGGAGGCCAGCGCGTCCTCCCCATCTGGGGGAAAAAGCGGGAGATTGACAGCGTTAAAAACAATTATAATTACAGGCCTCCGGGGGGGGGGGGGCGGAGGGAAATCGGATCGCTGCTCGTTACAAATTGTCAAGATCAAGAAGTATGGAGTCAGACATCCCTCCCCCCCCCCCCACCCCCCCCCCCCCCCCCCCCCCGATCCTTAAGCACTTACTCTGAGCAGATCGCGAGGAGCGCCAAGTCGATGAATATTGACAAGGCCGCGACTGACCGTGCGCCTGCTGGAGTCCGGGTCTTAAGTTTTATTGCTTTATCCATGGGCTGCTATCTGAGAACCGCACTCCTATAGGCACGCAGTAAGATGTATTGTGGCCGGACTTGAAAGCCGGACTCTTGTACGAGGTCAGCTTGTATCAGCTTCTATAATACCGCTGTCTGGAGTCGAAGATCGCGCTATTGATGGCGGTATTCATTATTTATCACTTCTCCGGGGGGAGAGGCGGCCTGTTTGAAACAGCAGCCATTTGCACATGAAGACGGCGGTGAGGGACTCATTGTGTCTGTAGGATGAGAGAGGCGTGCACTTCCTCTGCCGCTAACCTTTACCTTCCTGCCTGCCTCTCACACCGCAGAGCGCTGGAGACACTACACACGACTCAAACAGCAGAGCCACAGGGATAATTACACACACCAGAACATCTCATTTCCAAACGTTTCAGCACCCTAACTCTGCTCACCCTCATAGAGTTCCATTAAACTGCCTGGCAAAAATATGTGTATAAAATCATGCTATATCTAACCAGATTTGCCCCAGTGGGTTTATACTTTTTCGGGACAAATGTACGTTTTGTATCGTTTAAAAGAAAGGAAAATAGTTTAGAAAATAGATGCGTGCATCACAACTACATATACAATTGAAAAATTAAGAAAAACGAGAGCAGAAATATAAGGAAGAGGATAATAACTTTATGCATACACTCTTTTGACCGACTGGAATTACCTTCCACTAGACTATCATAGCCCATGAAAGCACTACATCATTGGTGAGTTGTTTTTCCTAAATGTCCCATCTTGTACTGTAGTTAAGACTATGAATTGGGGTTAAAAGGGTCTCTTTGGTTAGAAGCAGACAGTGGCAAGGCAGTGGGAGGGGCTTAGCTGTAATCCTCATATTAGAGGGAGGCGGCTAGAGCAGGCAGAGGGGTTTGAGTGACAGGGGCCCACCTTGGTCCAGAGCTGGCAGGTGCTCTGAGATATCCGAATCCTGGGAGGAGGACGAGGAGCTGGCGGTGGCCACCTGGCCCTCGGAGAAGTGCGACACTTCCTCCTCCTCCCCTTCCTCCTCATTGGGCGCCTGCGCCGCCGGCACCGCCTCCTCCTCTCTGTCAGCCTATGGAGAACGAGAACGGAGATGCCTTTCATTTGTTAAACCCCACTGCCGATTCGGGAGAGTGCGGACAGCCCCTATTCTCCTCTGAAACAGGGTGTTCCCAGCAGACTCTTTTCAGACCACAGAGTACAGCTAAGCTCACACAGAGCTGAGTCAGAGGAAGACCTTTCATATGCAGCCTTAAAATGCAGTCCATGGGCACCCAATCGACCAGTGGGGGTCGCTGGAGAGCGATCGAACGTGGACTCATAACTAACGGAACCCCCCAATTCCCTGGGCAAAGCCATCCCCATCTCAGCTATGGAGCTACAGGCCACAGCCAGCACCGACACTGTCCAGATTCAATCTGAGACTGTGAAATTCATCCTTATTTGGAAGAAACAACATTTCACATTGTCAGTCAAGCAAAGAGCGAGCCAACAAACTGGGTATTTTAAACTTACCATATGACAAAACAAATCACAGGAACAACACAAAGTTAGAGTAACTATTATAATAAACAAATATGGTATTATGAAACAAAACCAGCGCTGTTCTTTTGTGGATTCGCATTGTCTGTTTCGATGAAAAGGCCCACTTCTCACGACATAAAACAGACTGCAGGAGCGGTTGGGTCACGTCTCGGGGGCAGAAGTGTGGGAGACGCTGCGGGAAAGCTGTTTGTTTTAAACAGAAGAGAGAGAGAGAGAGAGAGAGGGAGAGAGGGGGGAGAGAGAGAGAGAGAGAGAGAGAGAGAGAGAGAGAGGGGGAGAGAGAGAGAGAGAGAGAGAGAAAGAGAGAGAGAGTGAGAGAGAGAGAGAGAGAGAGAGAGAGAGGGAGAGAGAGAGAGGGAGAGAGAGAGAGAGAGAGAGAGAGAGAGACAGGGAGAGGGAGGGGGGGAGAGAGAGAGAGAGAGAGAGAGAGAGAGAGCTGTGCCCCTAAGCTGGAGTCTGCTCGTATGGAGGCCCTGGAAGTCTGAGGTTAGGGATTTTAACTCTCAGATTCGGTCTGAAGCCCCCTGGGAGGCGGGGTTAGCCCTGAGCTCCGGGGCACCGTGGTTACGGCGGAACATCGGCGCATCAGAGGAGAGAGGGTTCCGCTGCTCATTCCCATTACCCAGAAGCATCTGTTTGCGGCCTAGAAGCCCGCGGAAACCAACAGGCTATGCAAATGCTGCCAGTCGTGGCGGCGGGCTGAGCAAACAGGCCTGCAGTGACTGGAAGAATGTGTTCCATGAGTCAACCATCAGTCTACAGCCATTTTACCCCGAGAAGAAACTGAAACAAGAGTTCAAGAACTTGTGAACTGCTATAAGAAAATTCATAATAGACGTATTTTAAATTAAAGCCATGTTAAACATATACGTACAAGCAACAAGTATTTATAGACGTTATTTGGATAATTTACAATAACGGTACGTACAAAAGCACATTACGGCAATGAGCAATTACAACTAAAGAGGGGTTTTACCGCAAAAATAAACAACAGATTTACAAGAGCAATATTTGCTTTGAATTCAGGGAGAAGCATAAACCTTCGTAAAAGGAAGACTCATATAGCTAAGAGTGATCGTTCCACTGTCTGACAGAGGGGCGGTTCTGATGAGCACCAGATGGGCCATACCATTGCAGTAAGAGCATTAATGACCGAACGGGCAAGGCCGCGCCCGTCTGTGCCGCGGCATACATTACCTCCGGCCGGGGCTTCGGATCCGAGGCCTCCCCCCGCGGCGTTTCGCGCGCGCCATCGCGGGGAACACCGCTCTCCTCCACCTTTCCAGAGGAAAAAAAAAAAAAACGTCAGAACGCGTTTCTCCCCCCCCCCCCACCCTAACGATCGGGCCAGGCCCCCGGCAACACCATCAATATGCAGCTCATCCTGCTCAGCACCGCAATATCCACCCCTCTCCGCTTGCCAAGCTGTAAAGCCCTTACAAATAATTATTTGCTAACAATCGTCCTAATTGCTCATAGTTGTCAGAGTGCGTAATTAACATTGACGAGGTGGTTTTTTTTTTTGGGGGGGGGGGGGGGGGCGCCTGCAGCATTGCCCAGGGGACACGCGCTTATAATAAATCATCCAGAAAGTTGGGCAGCCCGTGATCTGCAGGAGCTTTGGGCCTCCAGACCCAGTAATAACGTCTGACAACTGCCCAGCGAAAGTGCCGCAGAGACAAACAGAAAACAAACCGGCAGGGCCAGAGGAAAAGGACTCCGGGTTTTATCGCTGGATTAAAACATGATGGGAACACGGCCAACTCGCTCTGATGTCACTGCAGGAAAATTTAGCAACTCTTCTTGTATACTCCTTATTTTATGTGTGTGTGTGCTTGTGTGTGTGTCTGTGGGCGTGTGTGTGTGTGTGTGGCTGTGTGCGTTTGTGTCTGTGTGCGCGTGTGCTTGTGTGTGTGTGTGCGTGCTTGCGTGTTATGTGTTCGCATGTGTGTGCGTGTGAGTGTGTGTGTGCGTGCATGTGTTTTCGTGAGTTGGGGGGGGGGGGGGGGGAGAGCTTCATAAATACTTTTTCCAAATCAATCCAAGGACATAATGTCCATATTTCAGGACATTTCAATCTTAATGCTACAGCAACAAGCTGGAAACTGTAATCAACATAGTGAGTGATCACGCTGGGCAAAAAGACGATATGCAGGTGATCTAAGGAAGCTACAGCTTCACACTGAGGTCACACTTCAGTGCCATTATGTGTAGAAACACGTTCCTGTCACAGAGAGTGAGGAGGAGTGAGATGACGGTGTGCCTTACCGTGCTCTCTGACGCTGAGGTGTCTATGAAGGAGACCTTTTTGCTGAGCACCTTCTCCTTCACCGTGATACGCTGTCTGGGCTTCGGCATCGGCTGCTGCGGTGAAACAAAAAGAACAATTCATTTAGGCCAGCACAAACGAGGAAAGAGTAATGACTGTATGACAAAGACCTCCACCAGTAATGGTACACTGACAGGCACATGAACGCAAAAACTCCCACAAAAGAAGACCCACAAAACTCCAATCATGCAAAGCTTGAGTGAAGCAGAGTCTGGGACATGGTTAATAATGGAGAGGTTGTACAACAGACAGATTCAGGACTTTCATCTGATCAGCTTCACAGTATAAACATTGTGCCTATGCAAAGAAACAGCACAGATAACAAGCATCAGACACGGCAAAGCAGGAGAAAAATCCAACGGAAAACTGAACAGTCGGGTCAAAGCAATGTAAAAGCACGGCACCTACTTCCGTCGTCTTGTGGGAACTTTTGAATATTTCATATTTAATCTTTTAATAATTCTGTGTCCCAACAACTACGGATATGAAATAAACGGGCTATGAAGCAGTCCCAATACACAAAATGAATCAAGAGCATTTCTATCGGAGTGACAACACAAATGCCAGTGATGTGATGTTTGTTAATAAAAACAACGACTGTCAAAAAGCACAGACGCAGCATCCTGGTTCCAGGGAGACGTAAACAATCCCACACTCAAAAGCCAGCACAGAAAACACGCTGATGCCATAAATCACACTTAACGCAAGATAAAGTTGCTGACACTGTAATGTTAGCGAGATCTGCTGGAGCAATACTTCTCATTAACTTTCTATCTGACTGCTAGTGCTGTTAGGGCACTTGTCAGTACACTAACAGCGTACTTCTGCAAAACTCGGCACGGGGAAAATCACAGAATGAGCACGCCCTAAAGATGTAAACCACGCAGATATTCACTTCTACACAAGTCAGCCAGAGACTAAAAGGAAGGCAGCGCAAGCTTCAACCAAAGTGCCTTCCCTGAGAAGTCTACAGGTTGTGGCTACAGCAACGATAAAAGGGCGAGATGTGTTTATGAAGGTTTTCTGCTCTCGTGCTACAGTCAAACCTGATTGGCTCACAATGGTCAATCCAGGCAGCGGACAGTGAATGATTATGCTGCAGTACATATTAATCCACCCTGGATGCAAACCAATCAACCTCTGGAAGAGCAGACTCTGTGCCTAACGCAGGCTGTGCCACTGCTGTGTGACGCAGGGGTTCTGCCTGCGGTCCCTACCTGCGCGGCCGACGCAGGTGGTACGGGCGGACGCCCTCTGACCTTCTGCTCGGTCGCCGCTAATTTCTCTGGTGTCTCCTTGGCGACAAACTTGGCCTGCTCCACGGTCATGGAGGCGCCGGGGGGAGGGAGGTAGGTGAACCGCCACTTCAGGGTCACGTCCACGGTTCCGCTGGGCTGGCCGCTGGGATCTGTCAGCTCGAATGTGCCTGAGGACGGGGCGGGGGGCGGGGGGCGGGGGGGTGGGGACAGGCGGGAAGGTTAGCGGCTGCAGGTGGGAGTGGGGGGGGCGAGGGGCGGGGGGCCCGGCCAGCTGCAATGTCACCTTACAGAGCCAACGCCCAGCAGTGCACACTCAGCAACAATTAGAGCAGACCACTCAAGACACCATGCTAAAGCAGTAACGAGGAAAACGCCATTCGACACAAACCACACGTCTCACGCACACGGTCTTGTGCAGGCCACTCATACCATAACCTTACCCGTTACCTACAGTCCTCTGACTAATTGCGACCATCATTCTGCTACAATAAGAACCATTTTCCATCTCATGTTAAAAGCCGTCCTGGAATATACGATGACACAGGTCAGGCCTGCACACAACGCTCAAAGCTCGCTCCTCTGATCATACGACATGCTATCAAATGCAGTTTAATAGAGGGGTCCTGCCAGTGCTGCCAGCGAGCTGTGTAACCAGAGACCCCAGGAAATGGCTGCAGTGCAACAACAATTTCAGCTTCAGCAGAAACCCTGAGAACCGAGCTGGACGCACAAAAGAGAGAGAGGTTCTCAGCGTAATGGGAGGACTGTGGAATTTCTATAATGGCTAATCTCTTAATTAGCCCGTAAGAACTAATAAAACGCAGAACAAAGCCAGGCCCGCCAAATATTACTCACGCAGACTTCCAAAAATATGTTACTCATTAACTATCGGGCTAATTGGCTAATTTCTAATTTTGCAAATGAGCATTACTGGGCTAAATGGAAAGTAAGTCATTATTAAAAATAGGTGTGTCCGGACAGAAACGAGTGCACAAATGACTTTTCTTTTCTCGACACATGCAAGCTGTGGCACTGTTTCAAAGCAGCACATTAAAAATAACTCGCAGGGATCTTGTAGAAATACTTCACATACAGTCATAACTGGGGCTCAAGGGAGGTACAGTGTATGCAGCTGAAATGGCTGGGTCTCATTGGAGCAGAGTGACCCACAGTCCAGACTGGGTAATGACTGTGTCAGTGCTGACTGTAGGGGGTCCCCTCAGGGTGTCACGCTATTGACCATTGTGATGTCACAGTGGAAGGGCTCCAGAAACACACTATTGGCCATTGTGATGTCATAGTGGAAGGGTTCCAGAAACACACACTATTGGCCATTGTGATGTCATAGTGGGAGGGTTCCGGAATGCAGGCAGTTCTAACCTGTGATGCACTTGTCGTGAGCCAGGGAAATGAGGGGCACTTTGGCTTTGCCCAGGTACAGGTGGCTGTCGGTCTCCTTGTCGTCGAACACGTAGAGCAGCAGGGCGTCGGCCTTCAGGTAGCGGTCCAGGTCGGCGCTCATGGGCACGGGGAAGGCCACGTGGTCGTCGAACTGCGGGCTGTTGCTGTCGGGCAGGATGCAGGTGTCGTGGTCGGGGAAGTCGAAGAGCTTGTAGACCACGTAGGGGCTGGGCTGGGCGTCGCCCTGCCGAGCCGTCAGGCCGCTGCAGCAGTGCACCGTCACGTGGAGCTCGTTCATCCGCTCGTCGGCTGAGGCCTCCAGAGAGACCGGAGGAACTGCTGAAGGCTGGGGGACGGAAGAGAGGGAAAAAAAGCATTCCTCACTTCTTTTCTTATCATGCAATCTCTCACCATCTCTGGTATCTGTGGTATCACTGCTTTCATCTCAAACATTGCTTCTCATTACCTCATGCGTTCAATTTAAATACACAGGTGTGTAAAAATAAGCAATGACACCCCTGTGTTTCATTCTTCTAAACCCTACAAAGCTCTTCAGTGGTATTCTGAACTGCAGTGTGACTCATACAGCAACACCACAGGGCAGCTGCAGTTGGGAGATGCTCTACCCGCTCTTCCTTTACCTGCTCTTGGTTTACCTGCTCTTGCTCTACCTGTTCTAGCTTTACCTACTCTTGCTTTACCTGCTCCTTCTCCATCTGCTCTCCCTTTACCTGGTCCCTGTGACTGAAGCTCAGGTAGCCCAGAGCCTTCATGCGCTCCTTGTACAAGCGGATGGCCTGGTCCATGGGCAGCCGGAGCCTCAGCCAGTAATCCAGCGTCCCGAAAGCCTGGACCTCCCCCACCATGCCTGAGGAACAGGGGGATGAAACAGAGAGATATATAACCGACAGGGACTGTCCAAGAAGGCCACACTTCTTCAATCCCGAACAACTCCACTGAATTTACCCCAAGCACGTCTTCCAAGACAAAATCTATTTCTCAGTTTCTAAACTAATGTGGAAAAAATTCCGCACTTTTTTTTGCCAAGTCATCATTCCTTCACACCCCCCCCCCCCCCACAGTTCAATCGCAGTGATTTTGAGGCCGTTGGGGTTATTTGTGCGTTCGTTCGCCTTCCTCGCTTAATTGCGGAGGAGCCGCGGAATGCCAGGGCACAACAGCCCCGCCGTCCCGCGAAGCCAAGCCGCAGCGCGGAGGCTTCACTGCCGCGGAGTGCGCGCTTGTAAAACACGGCTTGGCTGGCGAAAGGAGCTCTTTTCGCAGAACGCGAACGCGGCGAACTGAGTGTTCTCGGCTCCGCGCTCCGAGCTCTGCGCTCACGCCTCGGCCCGCTGTTGGCAGGAGCGCGCTCCGTGGGGGGGGGGGGGGGGGGGGGGGGGGGGAGGGGGGGGGCTGCACCCCCATTTAGCGCTGACTCAAAACAGGGCCTCCATTTCTGCCGCAGAAAAAGAACGTCCAAAACCAATGACTATAAAAAACGCTTTGGGGGCAAATAACATACCCCCCCCACCAAAAAAAACAAACAAAAAAACAACAGTCTACAAATAAAAATGCACCCAGAGAGAGAAATGACCTACGGTATGCACTGTATGTGCATTACTTGTAGAATCGAATGGTAATTTGCAGAGAAGGACGTGCGAGTCAGGATGAAGATCTGTGGAGCTCCAATCGAAGCCACTCCCACTCGCGCGCACTCTATTTAAATGTTATTGACTTACGCTTGCATACTCAATTGAATTAAGCCCTTTTTTTTCGGCCCGGGCCGATTTGGTAAATGTCACCGGGGGCTGAGTTAATGCATTAAGCTCATTCTCTCCGAGGGGAAATCTGTCTCGTTTCTATTGAAGCCCCCCGCAAAAAAAAAAAAGGAACGGGGGGGCTTCTGTTCGCCACTTTAATTTTTCTTTAATGAAACACTAAAAATAGAGAAAGTAATTTAAAAAAAAAGAATGAAGGGATGGTCTTGAGACCCAGGTACTTTGCCACGAGCTAATGAAATTTTCTATGGACCATGGCGATATAATTCCGTTCCTATCCAACTATGTCTATGTGCTATCGAGTGAGGCGGTGCATTGAAAGTAACTCACAGTGGAAAAAGGGCAGTAAAACTCCAAACAAAGACATTTTAAATTCTATTTCCAACGTGGATTACAAGATGATTTAGAGTTGTGGTCAATAGTAATGGTAATATTTATCAGGAAATGTGCGCACTTACGTAATGTAGTCACATACTCTGCAGTATTCTTTGGTATTGTTTTCAATAGTTAACTAACCTAATTCAATCACAAAAAAAATGTAAAATGATAAACCGAGTACAATGACGATAAAAAAAGAAATATCCACCAGGGAAAAAATGCTATATTTCACACAGCAGCTGTTAATTAGAAACAAGCCACTACGTACAAGAGCTCTGCGAGGGCGTAGAGATTTAATCACAAACTGTGGCCGCCAGACGCAACTCGTTTTTACCATTTTAACAGTCAGCATTACATCAGGGTAACAGGACGAATGTACAGCAGCGTGTGAACTCACGGTAGTGTGCGAGGACTCGAGCGTTAATAATGCACAGTCCCTTTACGTAATACTGCAACTGGACGCTGGACCCACAGTGGCTACTTAATTATTAAACAGCATTTCATTTTTTAACAAAAATGCTGCTTCCAAATGAAGAAACACTAAAAACCTGTCAGGGATATGAAGGGGACAGACATTTTTAGCACTGCTTGTGTAACTTCAAACTGCTAATCACCTACTGCTCCTGGTATAACTTAAGGGGAAATGCCTGGAGAGCACTATGACCACAGAAAAAGAACAACGTAACCCCAGCATCTGTATTTAACATGTCCAAAACGAAGAGGAAGGCCGCGGCGTTCTGGAGCCTCGCTCACCGACCAGCTGCGCCGTGCCGTACACCTTGCCGCCGTGGTCCAGGAGCTGGTGCAGGCGGAGCCGGGCGGCGGCCACCGTCCGGTAGTCCAGCCCGCGGGCCAGCTGCATCTCCAGGGCGACGGCGCCGCGCTGCAGGTGGTGCAGGAAGCAGTCGTCCACGCGCACGGCGTACTGCGCGGTGAAGCCGTAGGCTGGGCCGGCGCCCCGCGCCACCGGCGTGGCCTGCAGCTGGAAGTCGTAGAAGCCGAAGGTGCAGAAGGTGGAGGGCTCCGGGTCCCCCAGGGCCTCCAGCGCCGCCGCCGACAGGCCGGCCCGCGCCACGTGGATCTCCAGCAGGTTCTCGCCGCGCTCCAGGCGCACCGTCTCGTCGAACTCGTCCGCCGCGTCCTCGTCCGTCACCTCCGCCCGGAACACGTGCGTCTTGGTGCCGTAGGCGACGTCTTTCAATTGGGCTGTTGGGAAGGTCGGATCGGTGACAAGAACGTACTTCGTTAGGCATTCCCAAAAAATTAAAAAAAAAAAAAAACGGGCAAGACAACACAGAGCCACAGGACATTTTACGAGGGACTATTGCTTCATACAGACTGAGTGTTAGCGTTTAGCATAGTGAGGCACAGTAAAACATTTTACAAGGCCCATTCTGCGGTAAATATGAAGATCAATAAAGCTGCTAGAAGCATTTATACAAGCGGAGCCATTTATAGGCCCAGGCAGATGCTATGAAACTTGTTGACAAGAAGAATCTAAAAACTGCCACTCCATGTAGATGAGAAAATATTGCAGTTACAGAACTCTCTCTCCTACATAATCCATACTGAGCCTGTCTCCGTAGGGTCAACTCAGCCTTCCACACATTTCAAGCAGCTGCAACGGGCGATTGCTGTCATTCTGCCAGGAAGCACTGGAACACTTTGGCACGCTCGTGAAACGCAGTTATTTAACAATACGCCACGCTGAACCACAGCACTGGCGTTTTGCGTAAATGTGAAAATGAGCAGTTACCCTATCTCAACCACAGTGGGATCTGAGAAGACCTTTAAGTCTCCTTTACAATTCCACAGGGCCTGGGTTGCTGTGCAGAGGGGTGCAGAGGAACCAAATGAAGTGCAAAAGGTTCCCCGCACAGCGAGCTTCTGATTATCCTACGCTCAGGGTACGGTGCGGGCTGGAAGTGAGGGCCTGAGGCCTGACGTGCTCGTGTTGGCACGCGTGCGCCCGGCAACGCGGGCACCAGATGTCTTTAAAGGGCCGATGACAAAAAGAGTTCTGACTGGACGGAGGGCCCACGTTCCAGAACTGCGGCAGCCAGCGCGCAAACCGGCGCGAGTTAGCGAGCCACGAAGTCCCTTAAAAGCAAAAATTACACCCATTTAAACCTGTCTTTACACGTCACCCGGAACAAAAAAAAAAACCCCCCCGCCTCATACCTCCAATTTACAGCGGAGGGGAAAACCAAAAGCACGGCATGTGCTTGTCATTACGAAGATTCTCTTCTTCCATTGATGAGAGCAGCATGTAAATCGGAGGGGAGCAGACCCTCTGTTTAGTGTGCATTTACACGATGCTGGATGTGTGCCAGGGGGGGGTTTCTCTTCATCCAAACAATGTGTGTTATCGGGAAAACAGCCACGAGGAACCAGCCAGCCTTCCCACACGCCGGTTTGGCATGCAGTACATTCGGTGCGGTACATGCGTTTATAAGAATACCAGAAAATCACGCTACGTTAAATTCATGGGTTAAAACAGAACGTTGATTCTGATTCAGCCCTTGATTCAGATTCAAATATGAATTACGCAAGATTATTTCGCACGAGGCAGATGAATCCAGCGAACGCGGCGTCGAGTTGTCAGCCGAGCACAATGCAGCGGTTAGCTGAGCTCAAATCTGCAGACATACGGCTCAGATTATGAGCCATTTAAACCTATTACATGTGACGCGCTCTGAGGACCGAAGGCCACCGTGAGCGCGAACCAGGGTGCATTGTGGGACGCAGCTGTCTGCGGGAGCGGGTGGCGATGGGCCTCCACGACGAAGCCACTCTGGAATGCTTCCTGTCAAACGCCGCTTTAATTTTTTAACCCTAACTGAACAAACCAAACCAAAAACAACGCTTGTTAGAGCTGCAACAAATACCCCAAAAGCTCATGTTCACGGTCCCAGGCTTTGTAACTAGTGTCAGAAGACATTTTGCTCTTGCACATACACCGTGCTCCCCCTTGGCTATTAAAGTCTTCCTACAACAGCGTTCCCATGTAAATTCGGCAGCCAACCGCAGGGACGTTAAACAAAGGGACACAAAATGAACATCTCAGGGGTAGTGAAATGCACCAGTTAGAAGTAACACACGACACAACAAATCACAAGCGTGCCCTTGCACTGATAAAACATCAACGTCGAGGTAAACAAGAGTTCTTTTTTTTTTAACGTTCTCTCAGGACAATTTCAGCTCTGAAGCGTTCTCTCCCTTTGAGGGAAATGGCCTTGTAAGTGGGCAGCCGGGCTTCTGACATACCTTCCAGTTTGCCGATGCGGGCCGCCCGCATGTCGAGCAGCTGGGCCAGGCTCTCCAGTTTCAGCTCGTACTCCAGCTTAATGTCTTCCATCTTTCGGGTCACGGCCTCCACCTCCGTCTGAAGAGCAGGGGGGGGGGGGGGGGGGGGGGGGGAATGAAGGGATTAGGGGAGGAACACCTGCGTCCTCCGAGCGCCCCGACCGCTCGACGGGCCGCGCCGGACGCCGCCGAAACACGCCGGAGCGAACGCGCCGCGGCGGAAAAGCCCCCGCGTAGCCGTCCGCTCCTCGCAGGACAGAAAGGCCGCTCTGAGCGACCTGGCGACCTCTCCGTGGGCCAGCAGTGTCACGCCAGCAACGTCGCTGCGGCTCAGATGCGGGGGGGGGGGGGTTTGGGGGGGCGGGGGTGACGCCAGGTGATACGTCAAAGCGAATCGGACTTGGGTACAGAATATCAGGAGCACATGTGGGAACCCAAACTGCACCCCCCCATCCCCTCTCCTTTTTTTCCCCCGACCGTCCTCTTAAACAATCAGCCGTCGGACACGTACTACTGCCAACACGTGTGGGGGGAAACACAAAGGACATGTTCTGCGATGTTTGATCCCGGCGTTCAGACCGTAAGATGGCCTGACCCCTCCTTCAGACGGACCTCGTTGTGCAACTTCACAGAGCTCTCTCTCTCTCCCTCCCACTGAGTTTAAAGAGAAAAACCTACAGGACCTGTTCTGTTTTCCACATCTGGTGCTGAAGTCGAGCTGGGAGCATGCAGTTATTGTAAAAGGCTACGGTTTCTCCTCTGAATTTCTTTTATTCTTTACCATAAATTGCATTTAGCTGTGTCCCTGAATACAGCCATCCTGTTGAGGCTCACGTAATAATGCAGTAGCCCGGCCAAATTGCTAACAGGCTCTAATCATAAATTAAGATTTCTTTTTTTGTATGGTCTTCGCTTTTCAAAAGGTTTTCCACGTATTTTTTTGTACACGCAACTTCAAGGCATCTTGGAAGATTATTACCCTCCATCTTTTTCGTCAATTAGTATCCAGGCAACAAGGCAAATAGTTTATATATCAGAAGGACTGTAGGAATAAAATCTGCACGGTATACATGGTACAGCAGCTTTGGAAGAACATAGACTGCATGTGTTCTCTCTGAAAGGTTCACTTCAAATCAGGGAATGTGTTACTCTGATGTGTCAGGGAACTGGCGTTAAGTGTAAAAAGGAACAGTCTACCTGGGAGGGTCGTATTTTACTTGCTATTTTCCACATTTGTGAAGGGTCTTAAACCCCTCCCAGAGCTACGAGGCATGAGATGTAGAACAGAAGGGGGAAATGCTTAATCATTTAACCAATATCTCACATCGTTCATCAATATCAAAATCAAAACCGTTTTAAAAAATCTGCCAAATATGTAAAAACAAAGCAAAAAAGACATGAAAAATGTTCTTTCTGTAAAGCTCCAGCTTTAAAGGCACAGTGTTGTCAAGTCACCAAGACCAATTCTGCGCAATACTGCGAAGAGGAAGTGGCCCATTTCAGCTCTTTTCCGGAGACAAACGCGGGCTCTGTGTACTAAACAGCTGACCGGGCTCTGCAGAACAGAACAACTGATTCTGGATGGATTAAAACATGTACAGCATTCCCGCGTGGATACTGCTGTTCTACATGCATTGATTTTGATTCAGTCTCAGGCTCTCGAGAACCAGGCAGGACTATTAGACACCACATCCCCTCAAAAGCATTTACTTTCTCATCATCGCTGGAAACGCACCAAACCTCAGGGACGCTGCGGACAGAAAGAGTCCCTGTCCTCCCCCGGTTTATAAACCCGCTCACACGGTAATAATAAGTGGCAAATGAAACCGGAGAGGACAGGACGAGCCATTCCAGAGCACTGGGCCTGACACCTGCTTCCAATCACCCCGGCAACCTCCGAGAGGTCGGTGACTAGGCCTCGATGTGCCGCGACGTGCGCCACGATGTGTGGGGGAGAAACGCCGCACACGCGTGCGCTGGGCTCTAACGCGCAGGGGAAGCGCCATTTTAAGCCCCGCCCACTCTGTCACCGCGGCGACACGCCACGCTCACTCGATCGATCGGACGCGTGGCACGGCGTGGCAGCTGCGGCAGCGGGCAGGCGCGTGCCCTGCCCGCGGTTAGAGCCGCTTCGCCGCGTGACGGGCGTGGCACCGGCGGCTTCCCGGGGCCTACGCCACTCTTGGCAGACCCCGCCCCGCCCCGACGACTCGCTGCCAATGCAAGCTGGAGCTGTTTATCCCGCGATCCAATCAGAAAAGAGTGCATTTGGTTCACAGGAACATAAACACAACCCAAATTAACTCAACGTCTGAAAAGCTCTGGGCATGAGGCGGCCGCAAAATAAAACAACAAATTTAATTCTTTTTTTTTTCTTTCTTTTTTTACGCCCCCCCCCCCCCCCCCCCCCCCCGCCCCCCGACCCCCCCACCCCGGCTGCTCAGGGAAACGCGTTTGCGACTCAACGACTGACAGCCTGAGCAAACGAAGCAGAACACAGGAGAATAAATTAAAAGATTCCCAGGCCAGACCCCCGTGTCCCTGATTCACAGCACTGCCTTATCCTCCCTGGCTGTACACCAGAGTGGGCTGGTAATAAAGAGGAATATGCCAAACTGACAATGTTTTCTCCCCAGAAAACACGCATTTATTACAATTTCCCTCAAATCATGGCCCGAAAAGCACGGCGGTGTGAGCCACATAAAAGAGAGAAGAAAGGAGGGAAAAAAACCAAAGGAATATGAAATGGGCCCTTTATGAATCCCTGTATGTAACGCTGCCATCGTCCCTCAGGAGTCCCTCATAATAGAGGTATCTATATATGGATGTGCTACATTATGGACAAAGTCCCTTTAATGTTCTTGTCAGCGAGAGAACAGCTGGAAAGAAGATAAAATGCTTAACCACTACGCTGGAGTTTAAGCATTAACACAAAACCGGCCGTATGTCGGATAATTACTTTCTGCTTAACGCACGGGCGAAATCCTTAATTTCTTTCTTCTTTCAAACAATTTCAAATCGACGGGGATACAAAGAGCGCTGTCGAGTTTCAGAGTCTATTTGGGAAGACGCCGCCTCGCGCCCGCGGCTGAGCGTCCCAGCTCAGAAAGCGAAAGCGGCAGCTGAGTGGCAGACGCACGCGCGGCGGTGATGGGTAAATGGCAGTCAGGAGACTGCCGGGCTCTTCGGTGGCAAACGTCTGTTTTTACTCAGGTGTGTTTAATTTGTATCAGCTGCTGCCACCTCTCATCACAGGTCCACGCTGACGGGAGACGCACGAGAGATGGGGGGGGGGGAAATGGTGGGGGAAAAAAAGGGACCTGTACTCGCTGACAGTTTTCCCAAAAGAAACATCCAACAGAGCGAAGACTCCATAAGCCCATCTCGTGTGCCGTTCAATATCCAGAAAATTTAATTACACACCATAAAATATTAATCTGACCCAGATGAAGGGGGCGAAAAAATCTTTTCCATTTTTTTTTTTTTAATAGATAATTTGAGGTTATTTACACATGATAAATGGGCCTTTAATAAGTCCCAGGCTCACTGTACGAGAATACCGTTCCTCTTCTTCGCAGGCTCACCAGTACAGACACCAGGGTTTACATCATTTGATGGATGAGGAAGCCCTAACAAACAGAAAAAGAAAACGCTAAATGGACGCGTTTGAGATTCCCTCTCTCTCTCTCTCTCTGTGGCTGCAGCTGATGAGGTTGAAGGGTGCGGGTGGGGCGACGCGGGGGGTAGCGGACGGACGGCGGCGTCGCTGCGCTGCGCTGCGCGGTGCGGCGCTACCTGGTAGTCCTTG
This sequence comes from Anguilla anguilla, assembly GCF_013347855.1. Lineage (NCBI taxonomy): Eukaryota > Metazoa > Chordata > Actinopteri > Anguilliformes > Anguillidae > Anguilla > Anguilla anguilla. The sequence continues at coordinate 31,279,369 of NC_049216.1, read as the reverse complement.
TTGATCCTGTGCTGCATGATCAGCATGTTCCGGGTCTTCTCCAGCTCCTGGACCGTCTCCGCCTGCGTGGCCTGCAGGTCCCGCACGGAGCGCTCCAGGTCCCGCTGCACCTCCTCCTCCGCCTTCTCCAGGAAGCTCAGGTCCTTGTTCTTCTGCGTGTTTCGAACCTGTGAAGAGAGAGGAAAGTGAGGACCCTGCTCCTTACCCCAAGTCCTGCACCGAGCCAAGAAAGACCTGTCACGTCAGTACGTTGTTTTTGATAAACAAACACAAACACAAATTGCAAAATGTACATTGAAAATCTGCTTCTGAGCACTTTGAGCTTCACACTCAAAAAGTAGGAGACAATGCACAAACTCTGCTGTTTAAGTGTCATGCCATGCTCAGAACTCAGAGCACAGACATGTTCTATAGTCGTCCATTAGATGGCTGACTTGCACAACAAAAACTGCCTGCCAGAAAAAAAAAATGGTTTGGACCGCAGTTCAGAAAGAGGCAATAGCACATCTCATCATAAAACACAAGAGTAAGGGAGTATCTGACATCTCAGAGGTCAGGGAGAGGTTTCCTGCTACCACAGAATAAGCGCTCCTAAAATGAGGACACCCTCAACGTCTAAGACATCCATCTTAAAGAAGAAAAGGCACAGATTCGCTGTGTCCTACATGCCCAACCCGCACACAGCCCTTTAAACTGGGCCCTGCTAAAACAGTAACCGGTTCAGAGTGTAGCTGTTTACACCACCACTCAGCACGCAGAGTCTCATTTCTGTCTCTGAGACGTTTGCGCCTCACATCTCCTTGTTTCCCAGCGTCAGGAGGGAGGCCAGACCAGGCAAAGGACAGCTCATTATTATTGCAAAGACAAAAGAACCGGAAAAAAAAGGCAGAGCGGCGAACACAGGGGTCTGGAGTAATTCACTTTGGTGGCAGTAATGAAATATGTACAGAGCCAAAATAAATCTCATCCCTCCCAACCCTCTCCCCTCTTCCCCGGTGCTCTCACCATATTAATAAGCTGACATTTGCACATGTATGAGCAGTGAGCGTCAGCCACTTAAGGGCACACAAATGAGCGGGCCGGGCTGAAATGGCAGCCGGTGTACCGGGGGCAGCGGCAGGGTCACCCCGATATTAAAATGACAGCGCGGGCTCCGATCGGCGAGGGAGGGGGGTGGGGGTGGGGGTTGGGTGGGGGTGGTCTGGGGGTTTTTCGGCGTTTCGGAATTACCTTTATAAGCATGAGTGCCTCGCTCAGTTCAGCCATGTCCATATCGCTCTCCTGAAATTAAAAACAATCGGGGGGGGGGACAGAGGGGACGCCCGCGCGCAAAATGAATCCTGGAAGACGCGCCGAAAATAACAGGGATTCGCTCTGAACACGGAGGCTCTTCCTGGAACGCCATGAATAAGTAAATGTCGGCCGTACTCTCTGCATTTTCCTCCCTTTCCTGCTGCTTTTGCTTTTAAGATGCATACTGTATCATGCATAAAACATCGGCAAATACACTTATCGACACAGAAAAAGACCAATGAATGATTAAAGAAAAACTGACACACACAAGACACACACACACATGCACACACAAAAAACCCCTACAGAAGATAAGAGAAATAAACATACACATAAATCTCGAGGCGTCCTCAGTGGGATAGCAAAACTTGAGATGAATGTGTGTGTTTAGCACTGCGGTGCACCGCCACACGAATCTCTGTTGCCGTGCCGCGATTTACCTTGGTGAAGAACTTCATGCGATCTTTTATTTCATCCAGCTGCTGCTTCTGCTCCAGGAAGCGCAGCTGTAGATCTTGATTCTGCTGCGACAGCCTTTCATTCAGATCTGAAACGGTAACGCGGATCACGTTAGGGGTGCGTTCAGCGCCTGTGCGCACGGGGGCCCGTGTGTAATTAGCTCATTGCTCTCGCGCGATTTTAATGCGACGGAGAGGACAGGCGGCTCGGCCGGGGGAACTCAGGGTCCCGGTTTCGGCCCGACAGCGTGGCCGCGTCCGGGGAGAGGAGGACAGGGGCAGGGGCCGGGCCCAGAGGGGGTCGTTCCAGTGAGCGGAGACGGTCCGTCAGGCCGCGGGACCGGTGTCACCTGGGCGTCTGGTCTTCGGAGGGAAGACCACCCGGACGGGAGAGCCCGCGGCGTTATGGGCTGTCTCCAGACCTCATTATCCCCGGGAGCCCTTTTGACATGCACGGATAATTAACCCCGGCCCCGCCCTGTTTCCCATGGCACCCGATACCTGCCCGCAGCGCAAGCCTGGCGGGGACACAATGACGACAAAGTCACCGAGCCGGCCCGGTTCCCCTTTCAGCCTGGCGCCCCTCGCCTACGGGCCACCCAGACTCACAGCAGTGTCATATTAAAGCGGGACGTCCCTTCTATGAAGAGGAAAAAAAATAAAATCCCAAAAGAGTTTCGGATAGTGTGAATGTGACTGTGACTGGTGATCTGGTGCTAATCTCTGAAGTCATTTATCTGCCTAATGACTCCGTCTTGTTGCCCCCATTTAAGACACACGCAGCTGCACTGTCACCACCGCATCCAGAGACAAGAGCTGCAGCCAACAGCTGACTGCGTTGCTGACACGCGCGCACACACACGCGCGCACCCACAAAGAGCGTCCCCTCAGAAACGAGGGGCAAAATTAGGCATGACTGTGTGAGCGTGTACCACATGTCAATTGAAAGCACACTACATTATAATTACTTCATGGTGGTAAATCCACGGAGAGAACACTCCCCCCCCCTCGTTAAATTTAGCCTCCCTCTGGTTGTCAGATATAAAGATGACATTTTTAGATCCTTTGATTAAAATGACAGTATGATGACAGTTTGACTTCAGTCGATTCTTAAGTTCCAACTGCTGCCCACCTTCTTCAGAGAGAGAGAGAGAGAGAGAGAGAGACTTCAAAAAATACCCAATGAGCTCATATGAAACAGACCAATCTTGCGGAGCGGATAATTGTGTTTATGGAAGGGGTGGGAATGTCACATATGGACCGGGCCTAGAAATCTCCAGTTCCAGCACCAGGACTGTCTGTGAACTTGGGAATCAAAAACGGAATATTTCTGTACACAATGGAGAACATTTTCTGGCTGAGTACTTACAATTACGGTCACATTTACACACCAAGAAACAACAAACAGAAAACCCCCGACATGAAAAGACTCCGAAATCCTTAAGATACTGAGACAGACGTGAGTAACACACAGAAGGCTGCTAACCGGCCGTTGGTCTGACAGATTTGTTTTGGATTTGTTCGTGCCACGCGACATGCTGGAGGACTGGAGGAATGGGATTTCGGCTGCGAGAGTGAACAAACACACTGATAGGCTGTGGGATATTAGTCAGCCTCGCACAGCTGACGTGAATCAGTTCAAATGCGATGCCAAGAGAAACACAGCTCTGCCGAGGGTACTGGAGGGAACATCACAATGGCGTCTCTGTAAAAAACAGGCCTCCGGGAGTATTACCCATGGACCTGAGGCCAGGAGAGGCCGAACCGGGCAGTGAGACAGGCCGGAAGCCACTGCGATCTGCAGAGAATGGGAATCCGGCCGTCCGGACGACACGGAGACCAGGGAAAACAGGCCGAACGCACGTCTGCCCAGCTCCCAAAGCATTCTGGGAGCAGGAGTGGAGACGTCCGAGCAGCCTAAGGCCATGTCGCAAGGTGCCACAGCCACTGGAAAGACCGGCCATTTCTGCCTTCCCTAAAGACACAGACTGGGCAAGAAGGCTCCGCCCCTTTTCCGTGTCACTCGGTACGGGGGCGTGTGTGGGTAACATGCGATTTATGTCACGTTCGTCTTAACCAATCGCCCGGTTCAGTTCTGCTCTGGTACGGCTCTTTTTTCTGACCACAGGCCTCGGACTGTTGATCCAAGCAGAACGAACAAGTTCTGTAATTGACGGGCAAGCGTCGGAGTCAAACGCTGGATTTTTTTTCCCCCGTGACCACACCACAGCGAGGAACATTTCGAGCTGCTGCGAACACAAAGCCCACCTCAGCATGTGGGAACAGCGGCGTTCCGTATCGCAATCTTATTTTCAAATCAAACTTCCTTGATCAACGTCATGTCACCATATCAAACGCGCAAAAAAGGCTCTCTGCTCTGCGGCTTTGGTGCCTGCCAGTGCGGTTACTCCATTCAGGACGACTGTTGCTGCGGTTGTTGGCTGAGGAGGTAGGAGAGCAAGGGGTTAAGAATGAAAAATGGCCAACGATAGCAGCAGAATGTACCAGTTTCACTTTTCAGGAATGTCCAACCTTAGCCAAACATTAAGGCTTGGAGAACTATGGGCAGCGTTGGGACATAGTATGTGGTTGAAGTCATATCACCGTTCTGCCAATAAATGGGATTAGGTCGTCTCTGAATGTACATCGCGGAGGTGTAATCCACGGGTCTGCTGTAAAGCGTCAGTGACAGGGGAAGGGTGGCACCGGCGTCTACCTCTCTCCGTCTTGATCTTGTCCAGGATCTCGTTTTTGTCTGTGAGGTCGGACTTGAGCGCCACCTCCAGCTGGGCGACCTGCAGCCTGAGCTGCTGCTCCCTGGTCTTCCACTTCTGCTCCTGGGACACGTCGAAAGCGCTGCGGGACAGGGCAAGGGGGTTGGGGGGGTGGGTGGAGGGCAACAACAACAAAAAAACACCCGCGATGAGATAACGTGTGGCACGGACTATAAAAAGTCCTCAACAGCAGAAAATAACAATTACAGAAGGGAAAAAAAGGGGGGGGGTGGGGGTGGAGAAAAGAAAAGAAAACGGCAAGCGTTTGGTGTGTGAGAGAGCGCTGTCATCATGTGTGAGGAATTAGCCAAACACACGCGGCCCTGCTCCCTCTGCAGCCCAGGCGCCGCGCTTGGGGTGCGGTTTGGGAACATGAAAGCCTCTGTGGGACGAGCAGGAGGGCTGGCCCTGATTTGGAGCTCCGTGGCCAGGGAACCTGGCAGCGTGCGGCTGAGTGTGGGATGGGACGGGTGGGGGGCGGGGGTGAGGGGAGGGGGGAGGAATGCGGTTGCATATTCCAGCGGGGAGAGAGAGCGGTCCTAAACAAACCCAAGCAACAGGCTGCTGACAAAACCATTCTTTCCGCATACAGACGCAGAGAGCAGGGCAGACCCCATACCCCCCCCGCCCCCCCCCCCCGAGCCCTGGGGGGGCTGTGGGATTGGGCTGGGAAGCTTGGCCAAGCCGTGGGACAGGGCCCAAAGTCACAGCAACTGTCAGGCTGGCAGTGCTATCCCACATTTGGCTCAGGCACAATCAAAGCAGCCTTTGTATTTCTATTGCAACCGATTAAAAGTATAAATATACAACATGTACAGCTGAGATGTTACACTGGGTCAGCTCGCTCTCCAGGGCTGGGATGAAAAGCAGAAAAGGGCCAAAAGTTCCTTTTGCAAGGACTTCATGAGACTTGAGCAGCAATGCTTTTTATAATTTGTCCAATTATTTATACTTCTATATTTTCCTCAATAACTGGACACCTATTGACGAAAGCAAGATTAATTTTTCAGATGAGCCTTTCACAACTTTCTAGAACTCCTAGGACCAATTTCCCCCCAGAGAATATAAACCCACTTTACTTCACAAGGTTTTCCACATACATTTCTTCACTTGTACTTTATTTATGATGTGATGGAATATGGTATCATCCATCGCTCATGCACATATTCTTTTTGTACCTTACAGCCCCAGCACATCTCCACAAGGATACATTCTAAAAAACTACAGTAATAAGGCGACATTCTAAAAGACTACATTCTAAAGACTACAGTACTAAAAAACTACAGTACTAAAAGACTACATTCTAAAGACTACATTCTAAAAGACTACAGTACTAAAAGACTACATTCTAAAAGACTACATTCTAAAGACTACAGTACTAAAAGACTACATTCTAAAAACTACAGTACTAAAAAACTACATTCTAAAAGACTACAGTACTAAAAGACGACATTCTAAAAAAATTACATTCTAATGCACAAAGGGTCTCTTCATTAGAAGTTTACAGTTTAATGTCAGACATACTGAGCAGCAGCCTTCATATGATAAATAATGATAAATATGCGCATGTTGCTGAACGCATGTCAGCCCTTAGAGGTTTTTGTGTGTGCATGTGTGTGTTTGAGCTAAATCACAGACAATCTGGATTGAACCTTACCGCTTATTTTCTTTTGACATGAAGTCATTACAATACATATGTGCTAACAAGCCATTAGCCATTATATCTGTTTCACCGGGCAAGGTTAAAACACCCACATCTTTGCCTGGGCTGCACTGCCTTACTGAAGACGAGACGAAGACGAAACCTGATGTAATCGTGTGAGTAAAGGTAGGGCAGTTAGGGTCCTTATCCAGTACCTGTTGAACAGCTTGTCACAATTCTCCTTCAGCAGCTCCCTCTCCTTCTCCAGGTCCTGGATGCGCTCCTGCAACTGAGAAGATCACAACATGGCAACCGCACCAGGTCACGCCCACACATCAGGGATCTCAGCACAATGCCCTCTAGACACAAATCCCCACACCACCATCTGTTGCACTGCAACCACCTCCAAACTGTCAACACAAGAGCTGTTCTGCTCCTGAGGAGACTCGGTCTTCTGGCCATCATTCTGCTGCTTGCATTCTGAACTGAATCAGGCTCAAAACAGACTCATAATTTTATTAATAATAATAATAATAATAATAATAATAAATTGATTTTATATAGCGCTTTTCATGAACTCAAAGACGCACATTTTAACAGACCCTGTTATTTTCTGCTCTTTAGCAGATAAGAGCAGGCCAGAGAGGAGCTCTGGGAGGTAAACCAGGTCTAGGATGGAGAGAGAAAGGAAGAGAGAGATGCAGGGGGTAAAACATGAGGCTGGAATGTATCCCAGCTCTCATCCCTGCTCCGTGCCCTGGGGGTGGTGGGGGGGTGTTTGGGGGTGTTTTGGGGGGGGTAGCCCTTACCTCTTCCACGCGCCGCTGCGCCACAGAGCTGCTCTGAAGCTGCTTCTCCAGGCCCAGGCTCCTCAGGCGCTCCTCTTTCAGCTGGCCGCTCAGCTCGTCCACTTTGGCCAGCAGGGCGTCGTGGCTGGCCTTCAGGGTCTTCTGGCTCTGCAGAGAACAGCACGGACAGCTTCAGACATCGCCACATTGAATCCCACAGTGTCACCGTAAGATTCAGTCCCACACAGGACACCACCAACAGCTTCAGACATCGCTACATTGAATCCCACAGTGCCAGCTTCAGACACCGTAAGATTCAGTCCCGCACAGGACACCACCAACAGCTTCAGACACTGTCAGATTCAGTCCCACACCGACAGCTTCAGACACCGGCAGATTCAGTCCCACACCAACAGCTTCAGACACTGTCAGATTCAGTCCCACACCAACAGCTTCAGACGCCGCTAGAGTCAGTCCCACAAATTCAGTCCCACAGCCCCCCCCAGCCCCCCGCCCCCCACACACACACACACTTTGAAATATTTAAACACTTAAACACTATAAAGATGCATGAACATAATTGCTATTTTTAAGATTAACAGGGGTTCATTTAGTGCCTAAGAATCGGTACACACATGAAAACGAAAAAAGGACAGGTCATAAACTGAAGACATGAAAAGGGCTTCCATGGACTGCCGTAGCTATGCTGAGGACAGCCAGCAGGAGGCAGTATTGGTCATGCGATCGACACGACAGAGTGCACACGCACACAAAGGCGGCGGGCCAGGCACCGGAGCAGCTGTGGGCGGGGCTGGCGCATGCAGCCGCACTACTGAGGAGCGGCCTAAACGCGCATCTGGGGCCCAGACGCAGCACACGGACGACAGGAGAGGGGCGGGCGCCGGCCGGGGACTGGAGCGGAGCGGGGACGCGTGGCGGGAAGAGCGGGGACGCGTGGCGGGAAGAAGGCATCGCCTGGCCGCAGATGTACAGGCAACGAGCCGCGTGTCACGGAGACGGTCGTCCACGGCCGTGGAACGTTTCGCACGTTTAGGTACGGCGAACGGCTCTCACTGGCCTGTGCTCTCGCCCCCCTAATCGCTGTTAAACGCAGCACAAGGGCAGGCCCGGCTGCAGCAACACTGCCCTTACCGCTGACGTCACACAGAGCTTACCCACAATGCAGCTGACGCATAGGCTATATATACACACTACTTAACCGAGTGACCAAGAAACACAAATGAGTCCTACCAATTAGCAGTCACAAGGACGAACACCAATATGTATATTTATGCAGATGAAAGAACAGAACTACCACCAAAACAGGAATACGTACAGCTAGTTCACTTGCATCATATATTAGGAACCTGAATGATAAAAAGCAAACCAAACAGAAGCAGCTTTTACGTTTACTTTAAATGTGGATGTAACAGAATTTTGCCACAGGGCTTTTGTGGGTTGTTTTTGATGGCCAGAATTGAACTCTCCTGACTCCAGAAATACAGAAACAAGAAAAGTACAAATACTGGGGGTGGAAAGTGCGTCACGAATATAAATCCGGATGACTTTAGTTCAATTTTAATGAGCTAATCTCTTGATAGTTACAAGGGAATTAAAGACTCTTTTTTCATCGAGGACCGCAATGCTTCTGATGGCAGGAGTGCCCGTTCTGAAAATTAGAATGAAAATATGAATAATTCCCAAAGAGACAACAACACCACAAAGAAGAGCACTGTGCAGTGATCACCTTGCCTGGTTCACAGCTCACAAGCACGTTACGTGAGAACACAAGCAGGGCTGCATCTGTGAGCCTGTCTCCATTTAAATATGTGCACACACAGCGATTTCGCTCTGTAATTTCACATCGGCAATTAAAGTATCCCAGGCCGGCTCTGAAAGCACGTAATTTACTGCGGCACGCACTTTAAATCAAGCGCTGCCGTTCGCCGACAGACTCGCGTCTCCAATCGGAATGCGCGAATCGGGGCCAATCGGCTATCTCTGCTATCGGCGGGTCGTTTTTTCTGCACAGTCACAGGCCCCAGCGCCCACCGCCGACTAAAATACCCCCGTGAAGGGGTTTCCGCGGGAAACAAACAACAACCGAAAAAAGAAACTAAATGAGGGTTTTGATTGTAATTTATCGGTTTGCGGGAGCTCCTCCTGCGCTTTTGAGGTCTCAGGATTTATGATCCTCTGGGGGTTGGGGATCAGATGCAGAGGTCAGGGAGGAGCATCCCGCCGCACTGTAAAACTTCCACGATCAGACTCATCAACACTTCGCATGAGGACGCTGTTAAATATAGGCTATCTGCTCTGAAGGTCTTTTGTAGAGGCAGAAAAAAAAAAATCCAAATCTGGTCAGGAAATATGTCTTTAACAATTTAACTTTTTATTTTTAACCACCAATTATAATAATCTAGTTAGGACTTTGATTAAACTGCAAGAGTCTTCTGTAATTACTTGTTCTTCAGAAAGCTCAAGAAATACCACTAGAAAGCAGAAAGGGATGCGTTTAAATGGTCTTTAATTGCCCTGTTATATAAGTGATACTAACGTTAAGCACTGTCGTAAGGGCTATTTTCTCTTCAGACAGATTTGCATTTAAATTAGTAAGCAATTTGTTATGCCACGGTACCTTAAGTACATTGCCTCCCATAAGCTTAATCACCTGGCAAAGAGGACCCTGAAGAGGCACTTTTCAACGGCCTTATTATATCAATTAGCTATGGATAGCGGCAATTGTAGCCTCCCACTATGAAGATACACGATGCAGCGTCCAAGAATATTCCAGAAATACTGAAGTGTGAAACAAAATGAATAAGGGAAACTGACTGAGCAACGTGGGCAGCTAATATGACATCTCAATGGTCAATACGTAAATGAGTAAATAAATGAATGATCACACTGCTTCTTTCAACTCCTTTAAAGACACCCTTTGCAGCACTGGTGGACATCTTGGTGTATTAAGAGCACAGCTACTGTAGCTATCCAGGTGTCACATGAATCCCTGGAAAGTCAATGCAAGACTGTGTGAAAATGGCCGCCGTATTGAGAGGATAAGGTCAGGTGTGGGCCGGAGCAGGATAAACCCAGAGACGTGTGTGACTGGGGACGGTACGCGGACGTCGAGCCTGGTCACCTCTTGCAGCTGGACGCATCTTCCTTCCAGGACGGTGCACGTGTTGGCCTTCTCAGCCAGCTGTTTCTGCAGCTTGATCATCTCCACGTTGTCCTTGATGGTTATCCTAAGACAGACCAACACAAGAGAGTTTTTTTAGTTTCTGAAGAAAACACAAACAAAAAAAATAAATAAATAAAACAGAACAGTAGCATAGGGCACAGATGGCACACAGCCATTCTGTACCGTCACCCCTTAGTTATTAAAAGTCCAAACATTTTAACTGGAAATAATGCTTGAAAAAGATCATACAGTTGTTTGCAATTTCAAACAAAAAACAACAGAAGTAATTGTTTAAAACTCCATGCATGTGCTCCACGCATACCAATCTAACAACTACCCAAAAATGATGGGGACAATTACGTCACAATTAAGTCACTATTAGAATTTCACACACACACAGCGATAGTAGAAAATCTTCTTGTATGTGTAAGTGCATCATAATGTATGTATTAAGAAGAAACGCCATAAGGGGGGAAAGTCATCTGCATTCAGTTCAGACAGAGGACTTCCAAAAGCTCCCCACACATCTGTGCTGCAGCTGAGTGTGGAGCGGCTCCATTTTTATGCCTTCAGATATCAAAGAGCCAGGGCTGCTTTGGCACTGCCCGAGCAGTTGTCCGTTTAGGGAAGACAAATAAGCATCGAACCTGGGGCGCTGTCCAAAAAAGCAGTCTTTGACACAAATTCTGAAACGGGAACTTGGCTCCCCAACGTGCTATCATACATAAAAGCACCGTGGCGAGCTTACACAAGCATTGTCAGGATGCTTGTATTTAGAGCACTAACGCAGGCACCCTTTTTAAATTTATTTTTTTTATTAATCTCAGCACTCCAACGTGGAACACCACTCGATGGCTTGGAACGTTTTCGGTGAGCGTTTTTCTATGAAGAGGGGCACGGGAAGATACTCAAGGTACGCGGTATTTTTGTGAAACAAGCACACTGAGTCGAGCCCGAGCGCTCCGCTTGCCGACAAGCTTGTAACGCCATAAATATTTCAGTTCACACACTGATCGAACAAACAAACAAGTAACTCACCGGTCACGTTTTAATCATCCTCCGTTATTCTGCCCAATTCTACGGCTAAATTAACCTCCCCGTGAGCGTTACAGCTAAAGCACAAACAGATACTTACACTCTGACCTGCACAATTTATGAAGCATTTTATAAGATGCTGTCAGCCATAATTTATGGCATAAGAGGAGATAAAACACAGCCATTTTGCCACTGACTAGAAGCACGAACGGCGAAGATCTGAACTTCCTTTGATGCGTTTCGAGGGCACGTGTCCCATAAAGAACATTTTTTGAGGTCTCAAGATTGTGTCAGAGCTGGGAAACAGCTGCGAAATCAAAAGGACAATGTAAAAGCAAAGCAATGTCATCCTTTACAAATGACTATTTGTAGTGAGAAGGAAACCAATTTGTACCACGGACATTTTTAAAGATATTGTGGTCTTCAGAGACGCACTGAAACTGATGGGACTCGATTGAAGGCATAAAGGCCAGAGAATTTCTTAAAGTGGACTCCCCAACCTCAAGCCTTTCTCTGTCACAGAGCGTCGCTTCCATTACGGGAAAAGATTGATCGATACCGATGTTAATTTCCTTTCTTATTTTCTCTCTCGTGTACACACACACCCACCCACACAGCAGGGCAGAAGGAGAAACAAATGCTTTTTTCTCTTCCTCTGGTGTTGGGTGCAATGGCTGGGCTTTTCAAAACTGTCGCAACGTGAAAAGTGTTAAGAGTTTTCTTAAATCCGGCTACACGATATTCAATGGAGCCGTTCCAGCGTATCGGATTCAGTTTGGTGAAAGGAGCCTAACTGGGCGACAATAAAAAAACAGTTATAAAATACAAAATCATGCAACGCAATTGTGGGCAAACATCTCGAAAATATGATTTAAGATTTTGAAAAAATGTAACAAAGCTTGGCTGTGGTTTCCCTGTAATTACCCTCTGACTGGAAAGAGAAACAAGAGAAGCGCCCAAGTGAACACGAGACGTGGCTCCGATGCGACGCTGAAAACAAAACGAGATCGTCTAGCGAGACCACAAGGTGCGCGTGTGATGTCATAACTGAACTGTGGCTACGAGAGGTAACCCACAGCACACACACACCACCACTTCAAAAGCACAGAAAGTCAGGGTTCTGAGATCATCTGAAAAACTAGAAGATGACAGAAAGGGTCCAAATTTCACATTTTTAAACCATTATTGTCTTCCTCTGGGCGCTGGTGAACAATTTTTTTTTTGCTTAAGAAAAAATACTTTAATTGCTTGAATCATGAGCACTAGATATATAAGGTGATAAACATTTCAACTTTGCAGTATGAATCATGAGGGTTTTCTGTATAGATTTATAACTGTCTTTACGTGAAAGGCCATGCAATAAGTTAATGCTCTTGAAAGGAGAAAAAACAAAAAGCTGATATGTATTCAACAAGAACAAATGCGGCCTCTTCTAAAATTGTCGTAATCGTTTCTGGTTGCAATTTCATGACATCAGGTTTACGTACAATAAATATTCTCAGAGAAATTACCCGAATCAATTTCATCTTAAAAACAGACCTTCTGAGGAGCGGTGTTGAGCGTTCTCCCATGGCACGAGCACTTGACCGCGGGACGGCGGGGCGCGAGGGGCAATTATCTGAGCCAATAAACTGACAGCCTTGTCTCCAGTTCACTTACAAACATCCCCCGTCGTCATCGTCGCCCTCGGGGTGCCACTGGTGCGTTCAGACAAAAAACGCGGGCCAACTCACAACACGTTTCAGATTACAGACGTGTCCTTACTCCATTTCAATTGGAGACAGCACTGAAAGCTGTTCTTTGTTCAACTTGTGTCCCACATTTGCTACTTCTTCTGTCACACGCACACACACACTTCAGGCCCTATAACTCTTGTCTGTTTCATCTTACGATTTAAGCCTTTAGAGTAAACATGACATTCGTCTCTTTATCTGATCCCACAACATGTAGATCGAAATGTGGAACATGGCACTTGCTTCCTAGAATTCTTCAGTACATTTACATATGCACGCACATATGCACACATGCGCACACAAACAGACACACACACACACACAGACACACACGCACAAACACTTGCACCCACAGTGTTTACCATTTAACAATGCATTTCGCAGCAAAAAAGACAAAGATGTGTCTGTTCAAGCCAATTCAGACTTCTGGAAGTGCACAAATCTTTAACTGATTAAATATTGTTCAGAACACATGGACAAATAACAGCCAAGCATCTTGGTCACAGTAACAATAAAAGACCATGACTAATAAAAGCAAGCAGGTCTGGGGTTCCACATCAAAGATATTAAGGGGGTTTGAGTAGCCAAAGTTTGGGGTTATCTTGATCCCAAAGCAAGGTGATGGACCGGTTAGGCACATGCCGTGAGGGGTTTGTAATCATTGGTCATGACTGACTGTTACCACATAATGCTGGTTTGAACCCGTACTCAACCTCCAAACAGAAGGAGTGGAACAATATGCATATGGTATGTCCTCCAAAGACCAGACAGAGGCTGACAGGCACATCTAAGCCAGCATCGTAAACCTCCTGGGGACAATTCTCAAATGATCGTGCAAACGGTTGAGGTTTCTCCCACACTTATGCTTTGCATAACGCCTCATGACTTCATTCAATAAAACTACACACAGCAACTGCATAACTGAGTACAGCAGTTCCTCAGCAGCAAGTATTTAGCATGCTGAATATCCATTATCGGCGAGCGTGCTTCAAAACTCATTCAGGAGCACATAAATCTTGGGAAAGTATGTCAGTGATTGAGGGGTTTGTCTGACTTTATTTTGCTTGAGAAGAAACGGACCATCGACAAAACTCGATGGGCTGGGGCCCCCTCTCAAACTCATCTGGGAGCTGAGTGGTGTCGGGCCCGCGTAGGTTAACGAATCTGTGAACCTACACCTTTCACAAAAGTAATCATGTCTAAAGTTATAATATTCCCCTATAATCTTAACAACTGCTTTGCGTGCCCCAGCTCCAGGAGTGATTTCGTAACCGTCCAGGGAAGGGACTTCAAACGGGTGGGTAGGACAGTGCCACTCAAACGTGTGCCTTGGCGGGGGCAAAGGGGGGGCTACAGTGCCACTCAACGTGCGCCCTGCCCGGAGGGGGTATGGGGGTGGGTAGAGCCCCGCGCTCCAAGACATTTGAAAGCGCAGCTCTAAGCTCTACGCAGCATGATGGGCTCAGAGCCCAGGCTGCAGGGGGCCCTCAGAAAGGCCCAGGTTTTGTATCACTAAGACACTATTCTCCGCTGCGCACTTCCTCTGCCCGGTCCCCGCGCGCCGGCGCATTACATCACAGGTCAAGTTCCCGCGTCCATCCCGGTCTTCCTCTGTCCCCCAGCCAGCTGCCAGAGAGAAGCCCCTCCCACCCCTGTGTGAGGCTCACCGTCCGCTCCTGCTGCACAAGGCGGGGCCCAAGAGGTGCAGTCTTCGGGCAAATGGACGAGTTTGTGGACGAAACTGTAATCAACTCGCCCTGCTGTTTAAAAGTGAACCTGAGCTCACTTGCCATGTGCTATTCATCTGGGTATTCTCTCCACACCATTTGATTTCTGACCGAACATGAAGGAACAAAAGCCAAAGACTGAAAACCTGCTTACATGAACTCAGGGGGAAGGCATGCACAAATTATCATTAAAGACCACAAACTCTTCTATGCAAACAGCTAATGTAAAACAGCCAACTTCAAAAGCTTTACACTTTATATTTACACCACAAACAGCTCCTATGCTGTCTCTAACTATCAACTATTAATGTCTTAGCTCAGGAATGATGAAAGTAAGTTCAGCGTGGAAATAAGTGGACTCTGTATACTGTGAAAGTGTAGAGACAGAGGGGACTTCAGTGAGGGTGTAGGGTACAGAGTGATCTTCAGTGAGGGTGTAGGGTACAGGGTGATCTTCAGTGAGGGTGTAGGGTACAGGGTGATCTTCAGTGAGGGTGTAGGGTACAGGGTGATCTTCAGTGAGGGAGTAGGGTACAGAGTGGACTTCAGTGAGGGAGTAGGGTACAGGGTGATCTTCAGTGAGGGAGTAGGGTACAGAGTGATCTTCAGTGAGGGTATAGGGTACAGGGTGATCTTCAGTGAGGGTATAGGGTAGAGACAGAGTGGACTTCAGTGAGGGAGTAGGGTACAAAGTGATCTTCAGTGAGGGTATAGGGTAGAGACAGAGTGGACTTCAGTGAGGGAGTAGGGTACAGAGTGATCTTCATTGAGGGTATAGGGTAGAGGCAGTGTTCTTCAGTGACAGTAAAGGGTAGTATATGGTAGACACAGTGACTTGTATGAAGACTGCAGTGAACCATGGACCATGTCCTGTAATAAAGTGTGGGGTGGAGACAGACACTCACCTCTGTCCACTGCTCTGCTGCTCTCTCAGATGTAACAGTAACTCCTCAGACTCCTTCTCCTTCTTCTTTAACTCTTCCTGCAGCATGGCCACTGCTCTGTCCATATCATCCATCTGTCCCCTCTGTGACTCAATCACATTCTCCCTGCACACACATGCACACACACGCGCACACACACATTAGACACATTACAAAACATTACTTTAAGTCACTAAGAGCCAACTGCTGGGCTATTCAGACAACTTTAGACTAAACGTTACATGACTTGTGATATTGCCCGAAAGATCCAAATATTAATTCGTTAACAGATATCGGGAGGGCATACAACTCTTCTGAACGTAAATTCTAATTTAATTTCATAATAATAAACCCACTGAAGTACTAAAACAATACCACTGCTTACTGTGTTCAGTCACCAAGTATTTAAAGCTCAGACTGAGCACCTATGACCATTTCTGCATCAGTCTGAACACACACAGCCGTAACCCTGGGTGTAAGACCAGGAAGGTGTTTGGGGTGCGTACAGGTTCCTTATCTCCGCCCTGGCCTCATCCAGCAGGCTGTGTCCGTATCGGGGTAGCAGGGCCTGGGGAGGCCGGGAGCTCGCGTCCAGCTCCACGCTCCGGGATCCTGGGGGATGGGGGGGGGGGGGGGGGCGTTAAACATTCCTCAGGGCTGGGGACGCGCGGGACAGTAACGGCTCCCGCTGCCGGCTCACATTACAGCTCAATGAAGACAAACTGCCAGGACCCGGCCGCCATTACGGCTCAAAAGAGGAGAACGCGTGACACACGAGAAAATATAAACCTGCTATAAAAACAGGGCCAACCACAGGGCGGTTCAGCACCGGTGATGCGGCGAGAGAGGCTCCTCCCCCTGACCGTTCACTCAGACAGATACACGCACACGGCAGAGAATATACCGCGCGCCTCTGCGTTCGTTTAAAGGCCTTTCTGCCCAACGCCATGTGCGTGTGACGTTCTAACAGAGGGCCTTCTGTGTTTCCAGCCGCCGATGTAACGGGCCTCCCGTAAAACCATTCGGCGATCGCGGTATTTAAACGGCGGGAACAGCGCGACGCCTCCTCTTTACGGGGTTTGGAAACCGGCCCGGCTGCGGAGGTAGGCCACGTCTGAAAGGAGAGACGCACACTCGCCCTGTCTGCGCACCACGCCTGTTTTTCCTTGTGGTGGCGTGCGATCATTTCAAGAAGCGTAATTGTCATGTATTAAATGGTGTATTCAGTACATACAGATGAGGTTGAAATAAAGATACATTTCATATTTTACTGCCCATTTTACCATGGTTTAAGGGTTAAATGTTTTTATTTTTTAAACACCAGCAGAGTATTAAGATTTGTTTTACATAACTGATGAGTATAAGCTTCAATATCTGTTCACTGTCAAAGCTGTCCAGGTTTCTGAGAAATGCCTTCCTATTATGCATGAATACATTATATGTATAATTTCCTAGCAGGAATTTTGGTCATATGTATATGCTATATTTAAGATTATTTGTGTTGTTAATGTTTCTTTTCTTCTCCTGTGCAAACTGATTTACACAGCCCACAGGGACTGGGTACCTTCTGGTGTATGACAGGAGAAATAAACTAAAACTAAAAAAGTACATTTTTCTAAACCATCATATGCATGTTCCTTAACCTTTATGCAATAAGTCACGCTGGCATTAAGGGACTCAAGCTACTGACCTTTACCTCTCCTTCCACAAACATTAGAAGTTATTGCCAAGCAAATAATCCTTATATTACTCATTTTTCAGTTCAGTGACTACAGAATCACAGTAAGTGCGAAAAAATGTCGAATTCAGCAGAAGGTTTTAGAACTACGCAGGCAAATTTGGCTTCTGAGGAGAATGCTGGATCTTAAATGGGACTTTTCTGGTAACAATTAACACTGACATGGGTTAGAAAGGCACCTAAGTTGGTTTTAGGAGACCACAGACTGGAGAAACGGCCCTGTGAGACATGCAGAGCATTCATAAATGTGCTTTGTGTGTGCCATTGACTTGGCGTGGGCTGGGTACATTCAAAGGAGCAAATTCCCTGAGGGTTCATTTCCAGGGGGCAATTACTGCATTTCCCAGACTGCTAAATTTCTTTCAGGCTGCGGTTATGGTCTACGTGCTAAATGATAACAGTACAGTGATAGCAGTGATCATTCTGTCAGAGAACAGCCCAGGGTGGTCTTTAATCGGAGCTTAATGACGCTGTGGATGTGTGTGTAACAGACAGGTGAGGTGTGTGTGTGAGTGGGCGGTGTGCGGGGGGGGGAGGGTTGGGTGCACCTTTGCCGTGGGCGCTGTGGGGCGGGGCGGGGGTGCCCTCCCGAACCCGGCGCAGGCCCGTGTTGATGCGGGACGGGACGTGGCCGTAGGGCGTGGCCCGGCGCCCCTGCACCAGCAGCTGCTGCTTGGCGGCGAGCAGGCGCTGCCTCAGCCCCTCGTTCAGCTTCTCCAGCTCCCGCACGCGCTCCTGCAGCTCCTCCACCAGCTCCTCCATCCCCACGTCCCGCGCCCCCGCGCCGCCCTGCTCCTCCCGCTTCCGGTCCTTCAGCAGCCGGATCAGCTTGGTGGCCATCCTGCCCCAGAGCCGGACGAGAGGAGGAGGAGGAGGAGGAGGAGGAGTCACGGAACAGAGGAGGAATGTGAACACTCAGCAAGAAAGAAGTAAAAAAAAAAAAAAGAAAAGAATAAAATCTCATCTGAAAGGAGACATAATCACTGTAAGGCTCCAGTATGGAACCTGAATAATACATTTCAGGTTTTGATATAACTATTACTGCCTGTGAAGAGGCCTTTGATGATAATTGAAACCACTGGGCAGCAATCTGCTTTATAGCACTGACAAATAAGGGTTTCCTAAGGCTTATCGTTGAAGGTTAGATCACGGGGGGAGCACATATTTGCTCCATATGCTCATCGACTACCAAAACGAAAAAAAAATAAATCAAAAGCACTTTTGAATCTGAACAGCAGGCGTACTGCTCAGAACAGTTGCAGGCAGAGGATGTGGTGAGAGAAACGTACGGTTTGCAGTTCTATCAGTAATGGTAGAAAGAAAGGTTCACAATGGAGAGAGAGACTATTGTTTGCAGTTTTTTTCTTTCCCCCCTCAGCGGCTTTCTCTGCCCTTCCTGTGGAAAACCGCACTACAATTTGATAATGCAATATAATGTGTAGGTGGCCCAATATAAATTGTGCAATGGGAAACACATCGTCGTTCATGAAGGAACCTATCTTCAAACTTATGATTTAAAAGGCTTCGGGAGAAACAGAGAGCAGGGGCTAAGGCTGGGTCTCTGTGCTTAATGCAGACCATGCACAACAGGCTCTGTCTTCCTTTAATGCGCCCTATTGTACTTCTGGCACGGAGTCGCGTCTACCTTTGATTTCTGCCAGGCTTCTCTCATTCGCTCATTATATCATAAAAAAAGGGGGAGTCTCGTCAAAAGGGTCGTCCGGAGCTCAGGCGATGTGGAGTAACGCAAAACATGTCCAGCAGTCGCTGGAACCAGAGCGTTCAGGGGATGCGAGCACCGTACAGGCGGTTCGACCAGCTGCGGCAGGGCGGAGATTCCATTTGTGCGCTTCGTCCAAAAATCACGTAAATGCCCCGAAACCCCCCGCTCCCCGCTTGTAAAAAAAAAAAAAAAACTCCCAGGTTGGAAGCGAAGAAAAAGTGCAGGCAGTTCAGAAGGTGAGCGATTTGGAGTAAGTGAAGAAAGAGTACTGCTGGCAAAGTCAAAGAGGACTAATAATTTCCCTCTTTACCAGTTCATAAAACAATTGCCCCACCTGATGTAAGACTTGGACGACTAACAATACCTTTTCCAAGTCTCGAATGCTACTCATTTGAAAATAAAATTACTGCTAAGTTTCTTTTTTGACCACACAAACCACAGCGTCACTTTAATTGTAACATTACTTTAATTGGCCCAGTCAGACCTCACTGAACTGCATTCTACTATCCCACAACAGTAATCACACTAAAGCACTCCTCAACATCACTGTGACCAAGGCACTGTGGAGGTCAGCAGTACTAGCTGTAGTAGTGGTAGCAGCAATGGGAATAGCAGGAATTATAAGATGTGTACTTTGATTAATTAAATAATGGAGTTCACTATGAAGAGATTGAGTTGTATATATTTATCTTACTGCTGTCTTAATGTTTTGAATTAATTTACGTGAATGTTCAACTCTAAAGACTACTTTTTTTTTTTTTTTTTTTGGAAAGAAAACTGGTCCATAAAACTCAACAGGTTCTATTGACACTGAATACTTCCTGAAGGGGGAGGAGCCTCAGAATGCTCCCCACTGCGGCACAGACAGGAGGTGCAAGGGCAGGGACCGCAGCACAGACCTCTTGATCTTGTCCTCCTGCTTGTGGGAGTGCTGTTTGAGCAGGAGGTTCTCCTCGTGGAGGCGCAGGAAGCGGTCCTCCAGGTCCTCCCGGCTGATCCGGGACACGGCCTGCCGTTCCCGGGCATTCTGCGCTGACGACGGCTCTGCCAATACAATTCCAGCACAGCTTTAAAGGCCCCGCCCCCCACGCCCAAGCTGGGCCAATAGGAGCGTCTTTCAGCTGCCAAATCCTCCACTACTTGGCTTCACCTTTCTATTCAGAGATTCCCTTTTAATTGTCAGCTCAACACACAATAACACTTGTTATGAAATATATTTTAACAAAAATGAACTAAATAACCACATGACATATATTTAAACATGTTTTTAGTAAGATAAGAATCCACGACAACTAACTGATAACAGTGTAAAACATGGCAAGAGATTATGACAAATGTTAAAATAAAAAGCTGAAAATGTAGTATAGAGGGAGCGAGTCAATGACAGATATAATATCGTCCTCAATATCATTTCCAGAAATATTAGCAATAATCTAACAATTTCCTTTTGCTCATCTGATAATACCGTCAAATCCATATGCTTCTGTTTTTATACAGTGGATGCATATGGATCTACTTTCTCAGTCTTTTTTAACAGAAAAGGGAAGACGGGGAATGTCTGTTATAAATAGAAATCAAAGAAGACCTTCTGTTTATGGCAACAGGATGTCAGAGACAAAGAAATCTTTGAAAACCAGAGAAATTCGGAGCTTTTACAAGACAGGTGAAAGGCACACGTGTCTTCAATCACAGCGAGAGGCTCGCGCAGGTCAGCCTCGCCGTAAAGGGAAGGAGATTACAAAGGGAAACTAACGAAGACACTGATCAAAGTGTGTAACGGTAATAAACAGCAGGCGCTTGAAACCTTGCGGCCCCCCGAATCCAGCCAGGTTCAGGCTGACGTCTCTCACGGGCACGTCCCCCGCCGTTTCATCAGCTGCGGCCGTCGACATGGCTCAGTCTGGAAAAAACAGAACGGCAACGCGCCGCACCGCTGATCTCCCTGGCCGAACAGGCACAATGTGACGCATTCCGATAAGCCCTAATGAGATGCTGTTTCACGAATAAGTGTAACACGAGGGCTCCTAAACCTCCATATGCGGTATGCAATTTGAGAATTCAGAAATAAAATTTTAAACAAAAACAAACCTTACATTTCAAAAGCAAAAATCTTACATTTTACCAAAATGTCCCTGGGTCTTAAATTTGGCACCTTACATGGCAGAGTTTACAGAATTTTGCATTGTTGACATTTGAGTATGTAAAGCAGCTGATTGCACTTTTAAACACTTGAGAGGTGAGGTGCTCCGTATGACAGTTTCTCTGGACTTTGAGAAGGCTGCTCTCGCATACCTCATACGTGATTATTGCTGAACTGAAATTACACACCATTGAACAAAAACCTTTGTTTCAGTAAGTAAAAAGGAGAATTTCAATGCAACAACACCAACACGTAAGTATACATTTGCAATGCTACTATAAAAAGTAGGCTATATAATAAGAATGAACAATATTCTGATGTAACTTTGTCAGCAGCATAATATTGTCTTATGTGGTTTAGTTTACGGGTGTTAATCATTTATTGGGTAATCATTTAGAACATCCTCTAAATGGTTAAGTGTTTATTTGACACGTTATTATTATTTTTTTTATTGGATTGATTTAAACTTAATCCACAAGTGCCATCCTTTCACTTTCTCCACTTTCCACTGAAGCTCCAGACTCCACCTTATATAAGCTTAGAGGGTTTAATGAATGCACCTTGGTCAGTCTCAGCGGTGACTGTAATGTTTTTCATAATTTCATTAATGCATTTTATTAACTTTAGGTTTCTGTTTCAGGTGACACGTTTTCAAATTCACGACAGTGCGGTGGAATGATGTTAGCAGTTGAATTCTAAATAGTTTCTGATCCTGCATGACTTGGAGACTGAATATGGGAGGCAAGACTGCTAAACCAGCTGACTCACATGTAATGTGTGATGTAAGATACATTTCCCCAAACTGTTTTAATTTCAGATGCCTTATATCTGATCGTTCCATTTACCAGAACATATTATTTATGCTTTCATCCCAGTGGAGAGAACAGCCTTCCCATTGACATTTTTGTATCATATGACATCTTTGTTTAGATTGTGAGTAGTAAATGCTTTGGCTTCACTCAAAAATGCTCTGTAAAGATGTATTCTCATTTTGACGGAAATTAATGCAGATACCATTAATGACACAAATGGGCTTTATATCACTGGTTTGTGTATATTAATGAGCCAGTTTGTTAAATAGGTGTTTTGATTATAAACCTTCTAAGTTGCAAAAGCATATAGCTATGGCTGGACGAGTCATAAATATCAGTCATTTTTTGATCAGTCAAAAATAATTTGAGGATTATTATTATTATTATAAAGCTTAATTTGACATGGGTACTATTATTATTCACATTTGATAAACGAAAAGTAATATGGATGACGGATGGTATAGCATAATTTCCAATATAAGATATAACGTTGGCTAAAAGTAATATTAATTTAGGCAAGCCGTGTGCAACTGTTCATAATGGCACTCATAAATTAAAAAGCACGGTTGGCCTGGCTTAGTTGAGTTTCCTAGCGTGCATGTCTGGCTACAACCACTACTAAGTTAACTACTCAGTTGACTAACTTTCTCAAATGAAATTACAACAGAGATGACAAACCCAACTACCTAGCAAGACACAGATACGTCAGAATGCAAGCCAAAATTATGTAGCTATCTGCACTGAGGCTACATTAGCTAACGTTCCAATTAGCTAGCTAACTAGCTAGTTTGCTTAAGCCAACAGTTTACAGCAACGGTAGCAGGCTAAATAAGACCCATAACAACGTTAGCTAACCAGCTAACGTTATTCGCCCGCCTGCTTGATAGATGGTTACGCAGCTGCAATGTACTACACATCAACAAAAACAGAAATGATCATATATAAATTAAAGTAAGCATTAGCTAACGCTACATGTACTGTGTTGTGTTTTGGTCAGACACGCAAGCCAGTAGCTAGCTAGCAATCTTAGCCTTACCTTTATGGAATCACAGAAAACCATTCCACAGCGACCGTTGCTAACAAACAACTCATTTTCCGTTATGCGAAGCCACTTCCTATAGGAAAACTTGTGGGATATGTAGTTTTCCCATCCGTTACACTCTGTTTGTGAATTTATGAAGCTTACCCACACTTTAAATCATGGCAGGGACGTATAATACAGAGATTATTTAAGCAGTTGATATCATAGTTTGAGATACATTAATTATTAGTAACCAAATGTTGCTAAATCGGTATCGGTACCTAGATAGCGGTAACTTCCAATTACAAACTACATTTCCCAAGATACCTTTAGCAGGGCTCCTGGAAAACGATGCATCCAGCTCTAGAAAGCGAGAGAACAGTCTCTGGAGAAGACCGAATGCAGTGGGTTTTTTATGTGATAAATGGTCTTTGTTTAAACTTACACAAATGGATACATTATACAGGTAGCTACTCTTGAGGGATTGGAAAATAGTTATGCCGTAGTTTTCCCCTTCACGGTCTTGGCCACAGCTTCAAATGGCACATGGGCTTTTGGATCATGTAAGACAGCAAAGAAACTATGTAGGACGTGGTTCCTCCTGTTTATTGAGGCAGCTGTGGTGACAATATGAACTGCAGACAGAACTTTTTCCAGCTGGCCATCAGAAGCTGAACTAACTGTTGTTCCTTTCTTAAGAGGGAAGGGGAGACCAAGGACAAAAGGGCAACGTTGGAACCGTTTCTGTTTCCAGAATCTCTGAAGAATGACATTGTTGAATCGAGTCAATCGTTCATCCGCATAGCTGCTCATTTTCATGTAATCCATCTTTGTAGTAATAATATGATATGGCAATTTGGTTTACTGCTGTGCTTTACAGACAATAAGATGAACTACATGCTTTTCATTGTCAATGTAATGACAGTGCAGCTCTGACATATTTTTTCCATGTATTGTTCATATATTGGTTTTACCACCTATTATCACCTTAATTTTTTACCCAATATACATGTATTTATGATGGCAACAATAAATGCAAATCTATTGTAGCCTATGATTTATCTTTCAGCAAGCACCATTGCTGTTCAGAATTGTGTTACACTGCAGTTGTTTTTAAGTAGCCTACATAAACACTTGAAGTTTTAATTTATTTAATTTTGGATTTGTTCTAATCTGAATAATTTTTTGGTTGGCACAGAGATCTTCTCTGGCATTTCTTTCTTTTCAGTGGCAGCTCTGCCTGAGTGAAATGTTATTTCCTGATATGTCTGTTCCATATAACATAAAAGCTGTTGTCCAGTTCTGATGCCTAATGTCTAAAATGGAGCAGCAATAAAAATGAATATATGGCAGTCCAAATAATGATCACATAAGGTCGCCAGATGCTGCAAGGTCTTTTGGATATCCCAAATATCACTCAGTTGGGGATAATTTGTTTTCTGTGGTTGTGAAAGCACAAGCTGTTTGGAATGTAATTACTTAATACTCATTAAAATGGTTTGTGCTTCCCTGGGTAATTCTGTTAAATTAACAACTAGGAAGGCAAGAGCTGGTTATGTTGCCACACCTCCAGACAGGGTTAATCAATTTCCCTCACAAAATGCCGCCGTGTGAATTAGTGTAAACCCAACAATTTATGATGACTAATACAATCATCCTGTCATGTCAGGCGCGGTGTTAAACCAGAGAGGATGTCTGCTTCAGCCGAATCAGCACCTTATTTGCCACCAGCCATTTTGTTTTAGTTACGGTATGGGCCGCTAGCGCTATTGATGGGCCAATAATTGAGAAATAGAGTGGGCTGCTCACATAAAGCATTCCTAGCACTACAATGGCAGGCGACACAGAAGCCCATGAAGAGTGTATTTACTTTTGTGGGGCCGGGCCTTGTAATAAATGGCAGCACACCGCGCACCACTCCTGACTTCATCAAACCCCCGCTGGTTCAAAAAAAAAAAAAAAAGGGGGAGAAAAATACTGCTCGGGCTGATAATGATACCATTACACTAATGGGGCCCGCAAATGAAAGAGAGCCCCAGACACAGTGCTTTATTACCAGAGGGGGTCATTTCCTTGCTGCATTGGTAATGGCCAGAGTACCGAGTATTGATCAAGCCGTCATGCTACTAATCCTCTATAAAATTACTTATCACAGAGGACGTGTCGATCCGGCCGCAGCCCGTGCCCCGGACCCTTTATGGCCTGCTGGGGAGGAGGCCTGTTTGGCTGTTTACGTCGCTGTGATTTAGGGCGGTGTGGAATGGTGTCCTCAGCAGGGCCGATTACTCCCTCTTGTCTCTTTGTTTCGGGGGGGGAATGCAACAGCTTTCATTTAATTAAGGAATAGGGAATTATCTGATTCCACTTGCTTTACTGCCCCTATTGGATACTTAAAAAAAAAAAAAAAAACAGCTGTGGAAGGTTTTGTGTGTGTGTGTGTGTGTGTGTAATTGAGTTGTACTGAAAATTAAGCAAAGCCTTTCCCTCTTGTGTCATCAGCAGATTGTTACAGGTCTCAGAGCATAGTTGATGCCATTCTCCATTAGAGCACACTGCAGATTTAATGATGGATGCAATTTTGCTCAAGAATTTTAGTTGGGATTTTTTCTCGATGTCTCAGGGCTGGAGGCAAAAAGTATCACATGAGCAGACAATTTGGATTTTTATACAGCAGAATAATTTTTCTGGCTCAAAGTATTTTACTTAGCTGAGGTCTATATCCATTTTGGGTCTAACAACATTGCATTTTCTTTAACCATATGGTCTAATGCACAGATGAGCAGTGGGTAATGAAATGTTTTTTCAGCGAAGGCAGACATAAATAATTACCTCTGCAAGATCGCAAACTATGTGGTTAACCCTGCTATAAATGAAAAATCAATTCAAAGGAAGGGGTCTCCAGCCTTCCTATGAACAGGACTTTAGGTCTGCCATTTCTCTGGCCTTTTTTCCTGGCCTGCTCGGGCCATTTATTTAACGATGTGAAGTTTCCTCATCAGCATATCCTTCATCACTTCCACCCTCAGCTAATCAAATAGTTTACCTTAAGGGAAACATTTATCTCCGACTTTAATTATTACCATTTCTGCGGCCGTAAAGATATATATTTCTGTCTTCAGGAGGCCGTAACAGTGAAACTAGGTATTGATCTAGGTGTTTGGTCATTTCTTCCTGCCTAGCCATCAATATCGTGCCAGCGTCAGTCCATGCTGTGGTTGACCTCACAAATAGCCCCCTTTTTTGTTCCCATTGGAGTTCAATGATATACTATTCTGAAACCTAAATCAATGAGTGAATATGAAGTTTGTAGTAATATTCTACGACCCGAGGCCTGTGCTGCCGCATTGATTGGATGTGAGTTGATTAGTCGATTGTGAGGGACCAGCTCCCCCGCATTCAACACGAATTTGTGGTTGACCACATTGGATCTGCCGTAACAGAACATAATGGTGTATGGCATTGAGTCAACTTTCCCTTAATGAAGGTACAGGCTACTAGTTCATCATGTCTACTGATCCTTATTTGCTACTTATTTTGAAATAATGTGCTTCACTAAATACAATAGCATGAAAAACAGTGTCATATGGATGAGGTTCCTTCTACTGTACTTTGCTCTTAATGTATTTCTCCCCTTCTGCTTGATTTTACATTGCACTTTGTTTGTTTGCTTTTTGGGGAAGATTGTGAAATAGGATTGGCTTTCTAAAGTATATTAACATGTTGAGCAGTACGTACAGGCATTTTCTTGTCTACTAGGCACTATACACTTATGTTTTCTGGGCATTGCTCTGAATGAATTAGGCAACTGTTTGATGGAAGTGAAAATATGCGTCCGCCACAAATGTGCAGTGATGCTATCATCTGAATGTGTTTCACTGATGCCATAAAATACTCTTTTAACACCTGAATGAGAGAACATTCTGAAATACAATTTGGTTGAGTTTGGATTTTGGACTTAGTACCCCTTGCACCAAATTTTTTCCCTGTTAGTTTAAAATTGAATGTGATCTGACCCTCCGGAGAAAAGCGATGCAATGCTTGTTAACAACGCTTGGTAACCACGCTTGGTTACCGCCTCTTACCTGGCTGTGATGTAAGGTGGCTAGCTCAGGTCATTCAAGTGACTCTGAGTGACCTGGGTTTTGCAGAGTTCATCTGTCAGGCACAACGTCCTATCACAACCCGGCATGTAAGAAATGATCAATGTAATCAATAATCCATAGCGGTGGCTACAGTAGTAAAGAGTGCTCAGCACACGCCTTGAATAAACATGCGAATGACCTCGCAACCCCAGGACGAGGGGGGCAACTCTCCGGGGATTTCATTAACTATTCGAGTCTAAGGTCTGGGGAGGTCATTATTTTAATTTGAATTTGTTTGGTGCGCCGTATTTCACACAGCCGGGATGCAGACAGTGACGAGCTGGTTGGTGGTCCCCACCGTTGCCTGTCCAGGGTTTTGAGATGGCAAAGAGCCATCTGTCACAGGACTGGGGAACACACAAGAGAACAATGGATCTGGGGACATCGTTACCAGGGCCCTTGTCAAGTTCTCCGGATCATGAATAGGACTTAGCATGAATGAACAGGACATATGTAGGGCAAAATTTCCACAGATTTATATATCATATTATTTGCGCTATTGTGTTAAGAATTTTTAATGCATCTGAAGACTGAGGAAGTCAGATTCAACATTGTAAATAAATTGTGTAGCACTATGTCAGAGGTATTTGCACTGAACAGTGTCCTCACATATTGTGGAAAGGAGCACAGGCAATACAATCTGAAATTACACAAGCCATTGTGTTTACCACCTGCTCTTTTACTAGCTTGTGTAATTTCTCTTTGCGATTTTTTCAATTAATTGTTCACCTTTAAAAAGAAATGACCTAACAGGCACATTGCCTAAAATCTGTTTTTGATTAGAAGTTATTAACATCTCATTCATAAAATGCTTTTCACAAGCCCCTGTAAATATTTACAGTTAATTAATTAGTACATTTCACCATAAATTAAAGTAGCTGGCACTTACCACATTGCTGTGGGAGACCATAGGAGTGAAGATTGCCTCATTGCTCTTGCTAATTTTATTTAAGCCAGCCGAAGCCTGTAACGCTGTATCTTTCTTAATATCCCACAACTTCACTGACAGTATTTGGTACAATTTGATACAATTTTAAATCAAGATTTGAAATACAGAATGTTGTTTATTAATAAAATAACATTTCACAACATCTCAGTAATGATTGGATTGCTTTGAATTTTTTTTCCAGCTTTGAGTCCTGTTGGTTTTCTTTTGTGCAAGCCTTTTTTTTTTTCTTTCTATTTCTTTTAACCTAGTTCTGTATAAAGGACGCCTGAGCAGTAGTTGATAAGCCTAAACTTTGCATATATTTGTGATATTTGTGATTTGAGACGGGGGAGGGAGGCCTGAGTTCCGGCCGCCAGTTTGACTGGCACACTGTCAGCCCCTTCTCTTTTCATGAATTGGCAATGGTCTCATTTAAGGCCCGGAGATGTGTGCCTGGCCGGACGGAATGAGTGCGCTTTGCATGTTCTCCCTGAGACAACCGCTCCGCGCTGCCACGCTGCGGGCACTGGCGCGTGACAGTTGCCTTTCATCGCTGTCTTCTTAGCGCTTAACCTTTGACCCCCTTCCCCCACCCCCCCCCCACCCCCACCCCCCCACTTAGTCGCTGTGCAGCGGTTGGAGCGGGCTGGAGCGGCCCTGAATGACGGGCGTCGGCCGGGCGGCTTGCTTGTCATTATTTGACTGTCAGGAGTCGGCCGCCACTGGGTTTCAGCGCGATTCCCAACCTTTTGTTCAGCAGTCCGTACCTCCAGCTTCCAGCGCTGTCAACCACATGATCAAAAGTGCATAAAATGGCCCTGACTGAACACCCCCCCCCCCCCCACCCCGCCCCCCCGTCCTCTCTACCTCTTCCTCCTATCATAATATAGGCAGATTTCCGCCTTCCTACTTGTCTCCCGTTCAATTTATTCACATGAGTCTTACTGGGGCCAGCAGGTCAGATCTTGTTGCCATGGTTAAAAAAACTGAACTGTTGTCTCCGGTGAGGGAGGGAGGGAGGGAGGGAGGGAGGGAGGGAGAGAGTGAGTGAGCGAGAGAAAAGTGGCAGAGAATGAAGCACGCCGTTTGGGCCTTGTCTGGCGGTCCCGGCCTTGTCTGGGCCGCCCCCTGGGTTGCGAGGTGAGGGACCCTGCCAGACTTGGGTCAGCTGTCAGCCGCAGAGTCGATTGCGGGCGGGTCCCGTGATGTTGGGCCAGCCAGGGGTCAGCCACTGTCATTTGTTGCAGAACTGTTGAAATAGTGCAGCTCTCAAGCATGTACTGTAGGCTCGGCTGTAAGCATAAGGGAGAGCTGCAGTATTACAGTAACACCCTAAGATGTCCCTGGCTGGTGGACACTACAAATAGCGCCGGTGCTTGGTTTGAACTGATTTATTAAAGGTGTTTGAACTCAGTACGAGGTGAGATGGGATGGACATATCAGTCTATGTACACCCGGGAAGTGCATCTCTCATGTTTCTAAACAATGCTGTTGATGTCCCTTCTGATCCAAGCTGTGTGCCCCACTACAAAAACCAGGACAGTAGAGGTTCTGTCTTTCTCTGTCTCTCTCTCTTTCATTTCTCTCTCTCTCACTCACACACACACACACACAATTAATCTGTACGTTTGAATGTGCAAAACACATATTCTTTAAATTAAACAAATATTAACTCCCCTGAACAGCAGTGTTACCAACAGAATGACACATAAACCGCACACAAATGTCCAACAGCAGGATGGAAATCTTGCACGTGGCCTGCAGGAATATATACAGTTTAAATATATGCCAACCATTTGCAATGAAGCAGTGTATATTTACACAGTAGTTCAATAGTGTGCACATGCATGTGGTGTAGATGTGAAAATGTAGAATTGTGTCATGTTTGAAATTACAGCCTTCATGGATCGTATTAATCTGAATAAGTGATTCCACATATGCAGCAGCCTCGCTGTCCCTGACTCTTCAGGAACAGACAGCTTCCTCTGCGTTACATATATTTCTGAGTCTCCGCTGTACTGGGACAACAATAGGGATTAACGTGACGGCTCTTGAAACATTTTTTGGAGGGAGAAGCTGAGTTAATGCTCTCTCTTATCAGCGGCGACAGGATGCTGCCGCTACAATTTTCCCGGACTGTCAATTAAAAAGGGGATCATTAACTTCAAGAGTATAGATGTTCTAACACCAGTATTATCGTGTGAAGCTAAGTCGATGACAGATGTTCGGAGTTTAATTCTCTGTTTGGTTCCTTCTTTTTTGTTTAATAATTAATTTACGTATTCATCTTTTTATTTTATTTTATTTCTTTTTAATTATCACCGTTGCCTTTGCAGTGACAAAGAAGACTCTTCATTGTCACTCATTTCCTCTTATGTGGCTAAACCGGCAAATACAAGCATACGTCAAAGAAGTGAAAGGTATCTAGTACTTCATAACGCGTTCATATTCGGCCTATAGAATTCTGCACGCGCACTGTGCACGGAAAGTGAGAGAGCAGCGGTAGCTGCAGGTAACCAGCGCTTTTAGTGTAGTGAGAGAGACAGCAGTGCTTTAAACCGCGTGCAAAAGAAGAGTGACGCTCGTAGTTTTTGTTTTGTAAAGTGAACTGTAGGCGTCTTTCATTGAGGCTTTTTTTTTTTTTTTTTGATCCCGTCGCTGATCAGGTGTTTCCAGGGGATTTCCGCTTACTCTAGTAAAATTACCGAACGTCAAATAACGGATGCGTTGAGTAGTCTGTCAGAGTAGTCGCGCTGCATATGGGCAGTGGGAGACGGGAGCGGGGAGAGAGAGAGAGAGACACTGCTAATGGGCCTGCTCGCGCAATCCCCCCTCGTCCTCTGACAGCTTTTCCCTTTTGTTCTCTCCCTCGACCCACTTTTTCCTCGGGATTTGTGACACGTTTCGCGCGGTGATCAAACGAGCCGGTGACACCTGATTAGGATGTACCGCTTGTTTACAGTTGCCTGCGCGTAGGACCCCCAGACAAGGGAGACTTCACCTCGACTAATTAAATGTGCACCTGGTATACCAGTTATGACAATAAACTGGTAGGAGTGTATTTATTTGTTGTTCTCTTGCCTACTCACTCTTGCATTTATGAATGTACACATGAGTGCATCTTTTGGTATGGAAGTATAAATCATCTATTCTATAAATACGTATTCACATTGGCTCCTTTTTGTGTAACCACGAGGGTCAGGGAAACAGGAACTGTGTGGTGGACAATTATTGTTTTTAATAGAACTGTATAAACAGTTCAATTTGAACTTGGCTCTTGGAACAGAGCTGTTAGATAATACATATCAGAGGATGGAGTGTCATTTGCTCTTGCCTGCATATATTGCTTTACTTAGATATGCTGTATATATACAGTATCTTGCGTGAGTCTGTGGCTAGGTTAAAGCGTCCATCTATGCGTATATTCTTTGTGTTAAAATTTGAGCTGGCACAAAGATCAAATTGCAATATGTATATAAGCTTGCCTACATGTTGGAATTGATATCTAAATCAGGTCCTGATGATATCTATATACGTTTACTGTATAGAGGATATCTTAAAATGATAATATAGTACATAGATTTTTTAAAAAATAAGTTAATACCAAAATTATAGACCAGAAAAAAAAATGTAGTATAGTACGTAGTATAGAAAAACTAAGTATTTGATCAGCAATATTAATCATGTGTATTTGGTGGCATATTAAAATTAATTATTGGTTATTTTGGAGCTACTAATGTGTTGGACTCTATAGCCTTGACCTAAGTATTTGTATCGGAGAATGAAATACAAAATTGGTTGGCAATTTAGCAACACACACACACACCCACACACTCACACACGCACACTAAGGGTTTTTACAATCTTGTCTTTGTGCGTGTGTGTGTGCATGTGAGTGTGTCAGACACATGTACGTATATGCTAAACATGTGTGTCTGGGCACAATGTGTACTGTATGTAGACTGTCCATTTGCACATGCACAAGTTTGAGTGTGTGTGTCCTCGTGTGTGTGTGTGTGTGTGTGTGTGTGTGGGGAGTGCCACGTACTGTTATAGGCCAGAGAAGGGGACGTCACTCACGTAGCCAAAGGAGGTTGGGCCTGTGATTTGTAGCTTTCCCACCCAAGCTCAAAATTGACCTGTCCCAACCGCTGGTCATGCTGTATTACATAGGTTAGATGAAGTAATTATTTCTAGGCCACTGACTACAAGTAAGATTAATAGTTTTTGAAACGGCTATAATGGAGGGCTGACCCGACTTGGCTTAAGAATTATTTCTTATTTCACCCCAGCTCTCATCTTTCTCACCTCTGGGCTATGGTCGACTGTGATTTATATTTGTTCTGCTCTGTTTGCGGAAGGGGGGGGGGGGGTTGGGGGGTTTTGGGGGGGGGGGGGGGGGGGGGGGGTTTGGTGGGGTGGAGGTACTTTTAATGTGGGGAGGGGGACGGGGAGGACTTGGGCTCTGCCAGGGGTATTTCCCACCTAATTTGAAAAAGGAACACTCAAGGTAGTCAAAGTATTGAATATTTTGAGACGTCGCAGACGGCACATGACTTATTAAATCTGTGATTCCTTTCTGTGGCATTTCTGCCTGTATTTCCTCACTGCTGCAGTTCAAAGTGGATAACTTAGGGTGTGGTTACCTGACCGTTTCTTTCAGTGTGTGCAAGGGCTACAGGGTTTAGCATCCCTGTAGTCATACTTTCCTTTCCTGAAAATAAGGTTGGCCCATTAATATGCTTTCCTTGCAAGATTTTGAAAAATAAAATTTTCATATCCTCGGCATAAATAATTGTACGTGCATTTCAAATGATCGGTTTGAACATTTGAAACGTCCGTTCCAGAGGACAGACCACAGCTGCAATGAAAGTTGTGCCGACAAATATTTAAAATACATTAAAAATGCTTATTTTAATAGAGAAAGAGAAAAATCATGTTGTTTGATTATGTTAATACATGTAAGTCACCCATTTCTTATGATATAGGCTGTGGCTATCATTGTGTCCTTCATGTACAGAAACAGGAAATGAAAGACACTGTCTATTGTCCAAGTTCTCTCTCTTTTTGGCCTTTCATCAGATGAGATAAGATGTCAACAGGCACGCAATGTGGCTCCAATTCAACTTTCTTCTTTTGTTCAAGCACATATTTTATTTTGACTGACTCATGACTGCAAAAGTTTGTGTGTAGGTTCCTTCATGTGTGAGAGGGTGTGTGTGTGTGTGTGAGCATGTGCAGGTACTGGTGTGTGTGTGTGTGTGTGTGTGTGTGTGTGTGTGTGTGTATGTGCATGTGAAGGTACTGGTGAATGTGTGTGTGTGTGTGTCTGTGGGTGTGTGTGTGTGTAGGGGTGTGTGCGTGTGTGTGTCTGTGTGTGTGTGTGTGTGTGTGTGTGGGTAGGTACATGTGTGCATGTATCTGTGTGTGTGTGTGTGTGTGTATGTGCATGTGCAGGTACTGGTGTGTGAGTGTGCGTGTGTGATGTGTGTGTGTATGTAGGTGTGTGTGTAGACATGTGTGTGTGTGTGTGTAGGTGTGTGTGCTTGCGAAACTAGACTCTCTGGATACTGTCAGCTCTGATTATTTCCCTCCAGGGAAGCTCTCAGTGTGCCATTGTCATTAGGTTCTTACACAGAGACTCAGTGGAGAGCAGTAGGCAGGTTAAACGCACTGTTTATCCTGACAGAGGACATTCAAAGCCCGGCGCTGACAGTTTGAGGGGTTCATACGAAAGTGACAAAAATTGTTGAAGCTGCAGCTAACTGATATTCTTGTTCTGAAAAGTAATCAAAACGATTCTTTTTCTTCTAGTGTGTATCCCAATTTTTCATTTTCTCACGGGATTGTATTCTTATGTCAGTCTTATTGCTGTAAATTCTCTCAAAAATATAAAGAATACATTGCACTACTTTTTCCAGGCTCTGAGTTTTTACCTGACTGAAATGTTTTGCTTTTTTTTTTGTTACTGTATATTCCTCTTTATTCATGAATGGTGTCAGCGGTCACCCTCAGGATTACCTCAGGGCAGAAACACAGGATCAGTTTTCCAAATGTTGACAAACTGTTTCTCGCCGAGGCGCACAAATGCGCCCTGCCCTCTCCATTTGCGGACGGTTTGTCGCTAGGACGTTAGATTTCAAGCGTCTGCACTTGCTCTTCCGCCGATAGGTTTTGAAAGGAAGGGGAAACCGCAGAACTGTCACTAGGTGGCACTTGGATATCACCGTATGCAAGACGAGCTCACTCGCTCCCTCGCCTCCCTTCTCAGCCGAGTAACTTCAGACATGTCGGTATTTATTTTATTGTTAAAGGGCATTGTGTAATATATTCACCTCCGTTCCAACCAGCCATTAAATGCCCCCAGAACATGCCCTTTTCTGGCTCTGCCCTGTTAACTGTTCTGATTTGGTGTAATAATTACTGGAATTGAACGCTAACAGGGGGTGTTTAGCGGTGCCTGCCATTTGCTTTCGGTGGCATCACCGTACGTGACAGAATCAGGATTCTGCGCGGCCTATCAGAACCGCCGTTGTTTTGAGTGGCTTCATATTAACCCCCTCGCTGTAGCGTGGGTGCTCATCGTAGCACAAACAATTACGTTCTCAAAATCAGCCTTCTATGGCGCCTTTGTTAAAAAAAAAAAACCTTCCCACTGTTAATCTTTCACGATTTGTGCTACTGGGAAAAGCCGAAAAGGAGATTACGGCTTTGAAATTCCTGGTAGATATTTTTCCTTTTGTTCCAAAGAGCTGAGGGAGAAATAAAATAAATTGAGTATATCTGAAACAAATTCCTTCTGCTGTGTTTGGGTTTTGCTAATGCAAATAATGCATTATATATTTCTTCATGCCAGATTCCAGGGAACATAGTCATCATGTTTAAAAACCATGCAAAATTGATGTGAGTATCTTACCACAAATTTGCAGTCGCAGAGAAGCAATCTGCTGTGCTACAGATTGCTAACAGGAGCAAACGGACTGTACTGTACCAAATGGGTGCGTGCATGCATGCGTGTGTGTGTGTGTGTGTGTGTGTGTGTGTGCTCCGAACAACACATGGAAATATTGTTTAACAGGGGCAATCCACTGTACAAAATATCCACTATAAAACGGAATGTGTGCAACAAAAATATAATATTTTGTTAAAATACACACTAATTCATTCATTCATTCATTCATTCATGCAATTATGTGCAAAAAACTTACATTGGAAATAAAACTTTAGAATCAACTTCCAATATGTATTACCATCTAATCAATGGAATAAGGATATGCCAGCACACACACGCATATTTCTTTTTTTGGTTTACTCAGTGCCTAATGAAATTAATTATACAATTCAGTTGTAAATATTTTGATTGTTTGCAATGTAGGTCAACTAAAAATACTCTATCAAAATAAAGCCTACCAATTTGATAGGCTGATAAAACATTTTTCCTTTTAAACTAAAATAGAAAATAATTCAACAATTCAATGCAAACGTCACGAATATCCTTTTTAAACATTGATCATTGGTCGTTTATTAGCTATATCTTGTTGGTGTTGATTCATTCTTTGTGGGAATACACTGGGAAAAGAGACACAATGGATTTGTACATGAAAGCATTATCGAATTGTCGACTAAAAAAAAAAAAGAAAAAAAAAAAGAAAATACTTGAAATCCTTCACCTTATGAAGAAAATGTCAACTTGCAACCATTATGAAGGTTGTCTCCACATGGCTAAAGAGCGTGACAGCTACTGTAGTTGAAATTTAATGCTCTGGCTGCTTATTGATCCAGTGTGCAGCTGGTAAGGAGAGCAGAAGCGGGGAGCGGGGGTGCGGGGGAGCGGGGAGCGGGGGAGAGAGGCCCGGGTTCGGGGGTCTGTCCTTGACACCGCCTGTGGGACCGGCTTCGGAGGACGGCTCACTTCCTCCCCTCTCCCGCCCGCACGGCCCTGCACTTTGCACGCGGGTATTGATTTTAGAACAGCCGAACGGCGGGCCTCCTTCTCTCTCCCCCTCTCTCCCTCTCTCCCTCTCCCCCTCTCTCTCTCTCCGAAGAAAGCTCTTTCTAAAGCTCCTGTCCTGACGTCTCCTTGACTGCACCTCGGGACGCCGCCGGGCTGCGGGACAGCAGATCGCCTGCGTCGCTAAAACTGCTGATCGCCGTCCCTTAATCGATGCTCCTCTCGCACGGGCAGAGCGGCGTGTAGGTGCTGGGGAGACAGCGCCCGCCGAGTGTTTTGCGACACCATGATCGAATTTGACACATGGGGCAGGTCATTGAGTTGTATGTTTATTTATTTATTTAGTTTTTTATTAAGTGTGGATTTTTTTTTTTTTAAACTTTTTTATTAAGTGTGGATTAGAGTGAAACGGAAGCCATACACTGTACGCATTATAAAATGACTGCATGCTTGCATGCTGAGCATTACATTGACTGTTTTTGTGGGCTTTATTCTACTTCACTGACATTAGCTGGCTGAGTTGCACTTGCTGTAAAGCCTGGGTATGCGTGGGTGAGTGACAAAGTCCTGGAGAGTGCAGGAGCCTCTGGTGTCTGTATGGCATTGTGGGAAAGGAACTGTGTAGTAATTAATTATTCATCAATAGAACTCTGCCTTCCGGATCATGTGATTTAAAAAAAACAAAACACACACACACACTAAACAGGGCATGGCAGGTCTGTTTCTTCAAGACCACCTGTAAAATATAGGCCACGTGCACAGAAGGATGGATTGACAGATCTTCATATTAATGATCTTATACCTTCTACCAACTGACCTACTGTGGCGCAAAATGAACAATGTTCCCTTCCAGACTGAAACAACAATTAGGGCCCCTTTAACTTCCCATTGTTTGCCCGCGAGAGGGAGCGCTGTCCACCGAGCCATTATTCATACAGACCCAACCTGCCTTGTTTTTTAACAGAAATGAGCTCTTTAGCAGCTGGTGAATGCTGGGCCCGGTGCGTGTGTGTGTGTGTGGTGTGTGTGTGTGTGTGTGTGTGTGTGTGTGTGGTGTGTGCGTGCGTGCGTGTGTGTGTGTGTGTGTGTGTGTGAGCGTGTGCGTGTGCGTGTGCGTGCATGTAAGGTGTTTGGTGTGTGTGTGTGTGTGTTTGTGCAAGCACGCGTGTGTGTGTGTGTGTGTGGTGTGCGTGTGTGTGTGTGTGTGTGTGTGTGTGTGCGTGTGAGGTGAGTGTGAGTGTGTGTTTGTGCGAGCATGTGTGTGTGTGTGTGTTTGTGCGAGCGTGTGTAAGTGTGTGTGTGTTTGTGCGAGCACGTGTGTAAGTGTGTGTGTGTTTGTGCGAGCGTGTGTGTAAGTGTGTGTTTGTGTGAGCGTGTGTGTAAGTGTGTGTGTGTTTGTGTGAGCGTGTGTGTGTGTGCGTGTGAGGTGTGTGTGGCGTGTGTGCGTGTGAGGTGTGTGTGTGTGTTTGTGCGAGCGTGTGTGTAAGTGTGTGTGTGTTTGTGCGAGCGTGTGTGTATGTGCGTGTAAGGTGCGTGTGAGGTGTGTGTGAGAGTGTGTGTGGTGTGTGTGCGTGTGAGGTGTGTGTGTGTGTGTATGTGCGAGCGTGTGTGTAAGTGTGTGTGTGTTTGTGCGAGCGTGTGTGTGTGTGTGTGTGAGGTGTGTGTGAGAGTGTGTGTGGTGTGTGTGGGAAGGCCAGAGGGAAGCCTGTGATTTATGACTGGGGCTAAGCGAGGTTTCAGATCCGGCACAAAAGCGAGCTGCAGCCGAGGCGCTGTGGAATAGAGAGCAGGTGTAAGATTAATGTCGGCTTTGTCAACAGCGAGTTAATTGTTACTCGCACGTAACACAACTCGGCCAAACAGGAATCCTGTTGTTATTGTTACGCGTTCAAGGGGCTTTTCATTCCCGTCCCTCGAAGACGTTTTTTAATTATTGACACGGCTGGTGTGGGCAACCGCTGTTTATGTAACAACAATGACCAATCTACTGGAGGTGGCCAACGGCTACGCACGCCGAAGCGCCAAGACGTTCACACAGGGGGATGAATATGCATGTCCACACTCTGAGAGCTTCTTAAAATAACCCCCGCCACCCTGAGAATATCACTGTCACGCCGCGCGAACTTAAGGTGTTTTAATCAGTGATTCATTTATGAGAAGGTGTTGATTGCAAGAAGTTACTTATCACCAGCCTACCGCCCCAGGTCATTACAACCATTGGTGCTATTATGTTGAGTTCCATAAAAAAAAAATTTAAAAAAAGAAAAAAGTTATGAATTTCTTTTTCTTTATTTTTAAATTATTGTTACATTTTTCTATTACCTCTATTATTATTGGCACAATTTTAAATTTTGTTCTGAAGGTATTTATTTTCAAAGCAAAAATACGTGTTTTTGCAGCTGCAGAAGATTTCATGTTTCACAAAACGCTTCTGTAAGCTTAACTTTTTCAATGCATTGCCTATTTTCAGATAAATCGTCATGAAATCAGAAACAGTACTTGTATTTAAGCTCAAATGACTTGAACAAAACGAAACAGAACTTAATCAAGCTCTGTGGGATATTTTAGTGTTTTGCATTACACCATTTAGTGGACAGGAACCTAGTATATTCCAAAAAATAATCTTCCTTGGTCTACTGATATGTATTCAAAGTAACCTGGTAGACCGTTATGCTGTGAGTAAGTACTGCAAAGTTTCGGTCACACCTTTTTGATTTGGGGTGTGGCGTGCGCTTGCTGGCTTTTTGAAGAAGGTCTAACGGTGCGTGCGGTGGCTTCTACGTGCTGTTCTCTCTGACTGTGGCCGCGGCGAAGAGGCGACATAGCTTCAGCACGAGCCACCCAGAGAACATCAGACTCAGATTCAGAACGCCAGGGCCTTGTCTGGGCCCAGGGCTCTGCTAAAGTGAGGCTGTTTGCTCAGGTGTTGAAGGTCATCCGTTTTTTTTTTTTCTTCTTCTCCCGCATCCTCGAGAAATGAGGGAACCAATCACGTCACTCGCGTCTCGCGGGACGTCCTCAGAGCCCCCCCCCCGGTGACACCCGCAGCCCAGATTTGGCGACTAAGAGACAAACGGGGCGGCGCGGAAACGGTTGTGATGCCCCTTGCTGGTAACACCACGGCCGTCTGATGTTTTACAGGCCGCTTGTCAAAATATTTAATTTACCTGTCAGTTTTTTTTTTTTTTCTTTTTTTTTGCGTGAGTGGGCCGTTTGTAAGATCGGTGTCACGCAAATACGGACAGTTTGCTGTACACACAAGGAGCTCTATTACCAGTCCACCGGGAGGGCGGGGCGGAGGGCGCGTGACTCAGCCCGAGCGATGCAGCTGGTGCCGGCGCTGCTTGCCTCGGCAGGACAGATGTTCTCACCCTGGACAGAGATCTGTCCGTTCCTCTGGCACCCAGCGCTGCATTTGGTCGACCGATGGACCAGATTAGTGGTGTCCCAGCGTCCGGTCAGCGTCACGTCTTTCGCAACATGCCCGAAAAGCACAGGGCCTTTCTCTGGCGGTACAACAGCGAGCGCTAGGCAAAGAAACGCTTACACCGAAAGTGTTTTCCCAAACCAAACCTGCGGTACGAAAACAGAACGCAGCTTCAGTTATTTTTGAGCGCGGAGTATCTTGGGGCTACACATCAATCTCCACAGGAATGCTTTGAAGAAAAAGAGTAACTGTTCTGTGACTTTCCTGATTGTAATCCAGTTTGTCACAATAATGTGTCACAGTAAAAGGGAAAAGATGAAAAGTGATCGTTGTTTAAGGTGGTATGATAAACAAATGAGCAAAACAGGACAAATAGCTTCAATCCGGTCACTGTGCGCAGTATAGCCCTCGATAGAAATGTGGAAGTATGTGACATACTGTCTGCAGGAAGGTGTAATTCAAATTTAAAACCAGATTAAAGACTTTACAGCACAGAAGGGTGCCATCTATACAATAAAGCATTCATTATTATTATTATTATTATTATTATTATTATTATTATTATTATTATTATTATTACAAATGATAATAATCCCATTATTTCCTAGCCATGAAAGAAGGCCTCTTTATACATTGTTGTTTTGCTTTCAAAGGCCGGCTGTTCTGATATTGCCACAGAGCCCATCTGTTACGGGTGCGCGTTTGAGGTTTTCCGTGGAATTTGCGAGCCGCTTGATGCATTTGACACGTGCGTGACGGCTTGGTTGTGTGTGTGCGCGAGTGCGCTGCCCGGCCCAGCTGTGTGTATTTGTCTGCGCGTCAGACTGAGTGGCCGCAGTTAGCCGGGGCTGACAACCCCCCCCCCCCCCCCACTCCCGCCACCCTCCTCTCACCCTCCTACCCGCCCCCCCCCCCCCCCCCACTCTGCCCCTGCTTCCTCCTCCTGAGCCCGGCTTAATGTACTGAGTTTTTTTTTCTTGCCACAATCTGACATTTGACACCGACAATGAATAAGTGTCAGGTTGTCTGTTTCGTTTTCTTCCTCTCGGCCTCCGAGCAGCAACCAGCCGAGAATATTGCATATTGTGGATTTTGGCCGCGCACGTCAACAGTCCTCCTTTCTAGCCTTGGTTCAACGTTGTGTGTGTGTCTTTTTCAGTGTCTTTCGACTTTTCTAAAAGAATTTTAATGGATAAAATAATAAAAAAAATAAAATAAATAATAATAATCATAATAATCATAATACAACAACTACTACAACTACACTACTACTACTACTACTACTAATAATAATAATAATAAATATTATTACTGTTATTATTCATAATAACAATAATAATTATACTTATTATTATTACTTTGAATATACAATTATTATTATCATTGTTATTATTTTTATTATTGTTTTATTTTTATTATATTTTCTTCTTTTTCATTTACATCTTCTTCTTCTTATTTTTAAAAATCCTCTAAAAGAAAATCCCCCAAAATGTTCAGGGCTTAAAAAACTTTACGACTTTGATCCCCAAAACCCCAGTTCCTGAAGTAAAATAGCAGGTGACAACATGGGCTCCTTTCCTCTTTCCTTCTCAGAAACAGTTGCCCTTTCATGTTTTTGAATTGGGATATAACCTTTGCATGTTTGCAGTTTTATGTCATTAAGAGGGCGTTTTATCCCCCCTTTTAAAGGGTGCCCATATTTCTGGCAGGGCGCGCTCACATTCCTAAGGCATCCCACATGCATTATCTGGCATTATTGGGCTCGCAGAAACGCGAGATGTGTGCTGTAAATGTCCGCGGTTATATACGAGGCGGGCTTTCTTCAGACATCAGAGCGCCTTTCGCGCTGATATAAAAATAGTAAGCGGTCCTCAGCATTGTACGAATGTGGAGAAAAAAAAAAAAAAAAGACGGAAAAGGTCTCATGGTAAAGAATGGGCCTTTGACGTCGGCGAATCGAATGGGATCTCGTCCTTTACGCACCTGCGTGAATAGAACGTGGACTAAGGGAAGAGTTACACGTGTAAAATTTATTTGAGTATCACCGTTTTACTTGTCTTTTTTTATTAGATTTACAGGTCCGAATGGAATGCGCTCTAGTATAAGTGCTTTGATCCCTCTGCCAGGGCCTGTTTTATTAGAAGGACAAAGTACAGCGTAGGACATATTTTATAAGGTTGCGAGAAACCCTACTGTAAGTCTGGGGGGAACAAAAATAGTTGAAAAAAATCAGACAATAAAGAGGAATTGTGGTATTTAAAATTCTGAATTGCATTATTCTTGTGTCACGTAAATGTGTTTTATTTTTTTCATCCACCAAACATAATATATTAAGGAAACAATAATTCACACAGTCTCCAAGAGTGTGGAAGGGACTGGTGAATGAAAACAAATGTGAATGATGGCCAGCTTCTGTAATGGAATTCAGCACCTTATTCTGCAAACATACATTCATCGCTTTCCTGAAAATGGCTTCCACACTAAAATAGCATTATCTACTGCTAACATACTGTCACTAATAAAATAACAAGTTTTCACATATTAAACTTTAAATTTAATACTTCTGAAGTAAATCAATACTTTATGAACAAAACAATGCACATTTGACCTTTACTGTATTTCACATGGTGTTTGACAACCAAAGACAAAGCAAGATGGGTAAGGCGAAATAATAAATGTGACACGATGTGTCTGTATATGTCGCATTCATGTCCTATTTCTGTTGAGAGCCAATGATCTGCAAGCATTTCTCCTCTTCTCCAACAAAAGCTTCCAGCAGCAGGCTGGGTGGCAGTGTAGTATAGTGGGTAAGGAGCTGGTCTTGTAACCTAAAAGGTCACCAGTTCGATTCCTGGGTAGGACACTGGCCGTCGTACCCTTGAGCAAGGTGCTTAACCTGCGTTTCTTCAGTATATATCCAGCTGTATAAATCGATGCAATGTAATGCCATGTGAAAAGTCGCTCTGGATAAGAGCGTCTGCTAAATGCCTGTAATGTAATGGATTTTGGTCCTGAGCCTTCCCCTGCTGCAGTACCAGGGGCTGTAGAAGCAAGCCTCTGCATTCACACTCTATTAGCCCTCTCTGTAAGGCCACACTGTCTCATGCAACAACCCTTTAAATTACGGTGTGCAAGACCCACAGATTCACAGAAGCAAAACACAAATCATTTTAGATCAAGGTTTGAAAAAGTTAAAATGTATGCAATAGGGGGTGTATCCAAGTCTGAATGCCCTATTTGGAAATGGACACTTAATGCGTTTTATACAGATATTTGTTCTGCCCAAAATTGACCAGTGACATTTGGAAGATATTTGGAGGATGACATTTGTGGGAAAAAAAAGGACACTAAACATTTGTTCCGCACAATAAAACATGCATTTCAATGTATTTCCCTACACATTCTCAGATGCATTTATTAAATAGCGTGCAGGATGAAAATACGCTCCTTCCCCCGCTCCCCCGCTCCCCCACTCCCCATATTAACTCTATATTAACATTTCCTTAGCACCTCTCTCTTCTGGATACAGATTGAAAATACAGATAATGTTTTAGGTTGAACAGATACTGATACAGATAGAGACACAACACTCGGCACACTACTGATATTTAGATATTTAGTGTATGGACCGTTATTTATACAATTTTTTTCAGGTTTTGAGAGCATTAATGCGGCCGCTCGCCATCTGCGCAGCCCGTCTGGGGCGCAGTACACAAGGAAGGGGGGGGGGGGGGGGGGGGGGGGCTGTGTGTCTAGGCTCCTTGTGTGGCAGGAATCCGGTAGCTCCGGTTTGGCGGTAACCGTGGCAATGGCCTGGCGAG
The DNA here is from genome assembly GCF_013347855.1 of Anguilla anguilla. Classification (NCBI taxonomy): domain Eukaryota; kingdom Metazoa; phylum Chordata; class Actinopteri; order Anguilliformes; family Anguillidae; genus Anguilla; species Anguilla anguilla. Next base: position 31,236,109 of record NC_049216.1, on the reverse strand, counting down.
ATGGCCATCACAGGGACGTCCTCATCGGCGAGTCCCCGTGTGCGTTTCCATCATCGTCGGGGTCACCTGCTACCTGTCTCACGCTCAGCCCTGCCCAGGCTGTCCCCCTGGTGCTTTCTGAAGCGCTGTGCTGTCTGCACCATAAACTCCGAGCCTCTTCCGTGAGACGGACTCAAGCTCACTCTTAGCTTTGAAGGTACACAGTGCAGTATATCGGATGCCAAGGACCATCTCCATCACGCCTACGGTAGTTCCTCCATCTCAAAACACGTGTTTCTTCGGTTTGATTTTGTATCAGATCTCTGGGTTTGATACGTTTGGAGTGGAATAAAATGCCATCACAAACCGATGTCAGTCAGACTTTCTTATCGCAGACAGGGTGAGAAATCAAAAGCTGTTATGGTGTGGGTTTACAGTGGAGCTCTGAGGTATGGGGAAGGTGCAGTCCTGTATCCAAACATCCATTTTCTTTGTGATCTGCAATGAAACAGCTTTTATAGAAGAAAAAATATTTTTTGAACGTGGCTTAGTATCTTAATGTATCTGCATACAAGTAAATTTGGTTGATTTGGTCATCAGAGGCAACATCATTTTGTAGTGTGTATGTGTACATGTGTGTGTGGGAATGTGTGTGTATGTGTTTGTGTACGTGAGTGCATTTTTAAGGATTGAAAATCTTTAAAAAAAATATATAATATATATATAAAAGTTTTTAAGGCCTTTTGTCCTCTGTGGACACTGATTGGATGTCCTCCTTTTACTGTGTGGCCTATGGCAGTGGTGATTGGTACAGAGTGAACACACTTTAAAAGGGCTTCAGAGCCTGGCTGTGGCACAGGAAATGCCAGTTTAATTCTGCGCACGGAAAATATAATCATCAGAACTGTCTTCTCAAGGACTCATGCCAAGGATTAAGCAGATGGGTGGAACAGGGACCAATCAGAAACCTCACTGGATACGGCTTCATTTACAGTACGTATTGGTGCTATACTGTATTTTAAACTTGTGCCCTCTCAGACGCTTTGTTTTTGAGAGAGAGCAGTTTTGCATCGCTGGCATCTGTTTTTTGGAGAAGAAAAACTTTCTTCAGGTCTAGTAGTGTAGGCTGTCTGCCAACTGGAAGATATTTCAATGCCCCATATTATTGCACATTCAGTTTCATTAAGTTGCCAATATCTCATCAGAAATAGGGAAACAGAGCCATTGATCAAAGCCTTGCAACCTACACAGTCCTCTCCTCTCATCTCTCCGTCGCTGTTATAGAAACACCAGACCACATTGAGATGTGATAAAGGGAAACACCTGCTTTAAAGGCCTGTCGAGACTTCTGCCTCAGTTGACCTCTGACCCCTACAACACTTACTTCAAATGTCCCGTGACCGTGACGTGTACTGTATGTATTCCACAGCTGTGCTTTTTTTTAAAAAGCAAAAAAAACATCATTTACCTCATGACCACAGTTTCTTTGAAGAATAAATGATCAGACTTAATGGAATTAGCCACAGCCCATTTCTCTCAGAACGCGACGCTCACTTTGGTTGGGTGTCTCTTTGAAGTCCTCACCGCACCGAAGGACTCACTAACTAGACTGTGAACAATCCTTCTCCCTTTATAGGCCTTTATATTACGCATCTGTTCTGACAAATGTCCTCTAAATCCCACTCTCAAATAGTCAGTTAGTCGGTAATAATATCTCTGTGTGCTCTGTTCGCTCTTTCCCATTTTTTTTTTAACCCTCCGCCTCTTTGGCTGTCTCGTCTTTTAGTCCGAATCGTCCTTTTTAAACACGGCACAAGCCCAATTGGACGGTGCTCTCCCTCTGTTGGAATGGAGGCTTTGCCTTGAATTTTCATCTTCCGCCATTGCACCCCGGGAGCAATGTCATTTAAACAGCTTTCAGAGAGAATTTGCGGGAAATTAAGTTACAATTTATCGCGGCGGCGTAAAGAAAAGAGAAGGCGGAGGGGATTGGAGCCGTAGAAAGACTTTAGTATTGATCCCTGCTGAAGGGTGTCGGGCAGACCTTGTTTTCTCATTTGTGTGGCGTATGATAGGGAAGGGCCAGAGAAGAGGCCAGGGGCGTAACACACCCGGGGGTTACAGAGGAGGTGAAGATCAGACTTTTCATTACTCTTCCCCCTCTCTCCCCTCGTCCTCCTTCGTTCACACGCCTCCGTCGTTCCACACGTCTTCGGGACCTCTTAGATCTTACGTGCGCTTCGTGTGCGATCACGTGACTTGGATCAGACTACTTCATGCAACCACACGGCACATTACTACACATCCTTGACAGAATAACAGCAATACTTCACATCCATACATACAGATATAGTAGCTGTATATTGCAAATGTAGATTAAACGAATGAACTGACAGAATTTTTTGTTTATTTATTACTTTAAATAAAACTTCATTGTCCACTTTTGAGGAAGTTTGCGTCCACAATATAGTCTAATCAAATATAATGTCATAACAATCTTCTGACATAGTGATGTAGTCATAGACATAGCAAGCACAATGCATTTACTATGCATTATACTATGCATTCTGCTGTGTTTTGCTGTGTTTTGTGATCCTGATTTAAGGGACTAAAGTCTGCATTATGATGCTGACTGTATGGGCATACAGAGGCCTGGCCAGTGGGCAGGATGTTTTGAGCCTGAGTCCACCACCACTAAACCTGTGAGGTACAGACCACTGCCAGCCTTCAAACACAGAGGGAGAGCTTGAGCTGCAGCACAGGGAGCACAGACATGCTCAGATACAGACTCCATCTAAACCAGAGCCTGTCGCTCACACACACACACACTCACATGCACGCTCACACACACTCACAAGCATGCACACATACTCACACACACACTCACGCATGCAGGGACACACATGCATGCATATACACACACACACACTCACGCATGCACGCACACACATGCATGCATATACACACACACTCACTCACATGCACACTCACACACACTCACATGCACGCTCACACACACTCACATGCACGCACACATACTCACACTCACACTCACACATGCACGCACACACATGCATGCATATACACACAGACACACACTCACACACACACGCATGCACACACACACACGCACGCACACACGCACGCACACACGCACGCACACACACTTATTCAGAATGCCCAGGAACACTTCCACTCCATTACTTCAGTGAGATGAAAGAGAGGCTGCTGGTCTGCTGTCAGACATTTCAGTTTGGGATTATTCCCTCCCAGAGGAAGCACGCGTGTATCAGGGCTGGGCTCTTTGCTGACTAGCGCCTTTCATCTGTGTGTGTGCAACACTGAGCTGGACAAGCACCCCAGTTCCCAGGACATGGGGTGGGCGGGGGTGGGAGGTGGGGGGTTGGGGGTTTCGCCTCTACGTGCAGTCTCTGGGCCCCGTGAAATGGCCCGCGTCAAAGAGGTTAAGAAAACCAAATGTTATTTTATTAAGCGCTGTGACCCCATCTTGATCATGTCTAGATGGAAATGTGAGGCTGGGCAGCGGCAGTGGTGCTTCTTGGACACGGGGCATAAATCAGATCTTTATGCTGATGTGTCCAGCAGATGCTTCAGGCCTCTGTGGACTTTCATTTCACATGGTGTGTGCTGCAGACCCCTTCGTGCGTGTGTGTGTGTGTGTGTGTGTTTTTGATGTGTCCAGAGCTGACTGCTCTCCAGTTACCACCACCAGGTTGGCTTAGGCACTTCCACAGCAAGCCTCTACACATCAAACCCCATTATTTATTCGTTTTTATTTAACCGGGTTGGCCAACTGAGCTCTGTGCTCTCTCTGGCACTGACGAGCAGAGGAATAAATGTGGAACGGGAACGTAAGGAATGACGCAGCCTGTCAGATGTCAGGCTGTGATTAGATGGCCAGGCGTGACATTTGTCCAGGACACCAGGGTTAACACCCCTAGTGTTTAAAAAAGTTCCATGGGGACCTTTTAATGACCAAAGTGAGTCAGGGGCTTGGTTCAACATCTCATCAGAGGGATGCCACCTTCTACAGCACACCACGCAATCACTGTGCCAAGGCCATTGGGGTTTTTGGTTCAGAGGAAAGACTGCCCCCCCCCTACTGGCCCATCAACAGCTCTTCCTGCTTAATTTGCTGTCATCAGTTGCTTATTTAGACCTCAGCACCCAGACTTGTTTCCCCACATGCGTTGAAGGCTACTTCCTCCCTCCCCGAACAAAAAATACTTCTGTGCGCCGACACATACACATTTGTGTAGGATGGATAGACATAGAATCTATCATCCCCTCCTCGGCACAACACACGAGCGCAATGTTAGTTCCTCAAGCAGGGTCGTATCTGTAGACTAAACCGATGTGATTTTACAGGGAAGAATTATAAATTTGAAGCCAGGAAGTGGAAATGAATTGTGCTTGCTTGGATGCAAAAGAATGGGAAATTGACCAAAAATTAAATGGTAGGAATTAAGATGGCTGAGAGTTCATAATGAGGCGCATTGAAATGAAACGGAAAAAAAAAAACGCAACTGAAAATAGCTCCTCTGAAACCTTCACTGTTCAGCAAAGTCAACAGTTCAAGGTGATGAAAGCCTGCTAGACTAACAGGATAAAAAGTCCGGAACTACAGCAGTGAGACGTTTTCATATATTGCTCTTCAAATATATACGTAACACACATAGATTATTTCTCTTCGTTCTAAACTGGAAAATAAAACATGAGTTTGCACTTTACTAGACAGCTTGTGTGACTCAGCAAAAATAACAGTTTTTCTATGTTCATAACTACGATGTTTGCGATTGTCGTGATTTTTCGTATATAGTTTTCAAAATAAAAACATTTGGAGTGTTTTCAACAATTTGCCTTCAATGCGCTGCATTGTCATTTTAGCTCAATTTGTCAATGTCACGCCCTTTGAACTGGATCCAAAGCACTTACTGAATCATTCTGTTAGTACCAAATGGAATTTTAGTGCTTTTAAAAAAAGAATACCGTAAGCCCTACACCAGGTTTGTTGAATAATATCATTTCCAGAACAAATACCATGGGGACATAAGAAAGAGTTGACCCAATATAAAATGTTTTTTTTCGCTTCACTTTGCAAAGGGCAGGTGGCATAAGACGAAGGAAATAAAGATAAATATTTATTACAGGAATTTAGTCCATTTTATTGCTTGTACCACAATGTGAAGAGGGACAGATTGATGGAGACAATATACTGCTGGATATAAAATATCTGAATGATTCTACCATGAGGTATAATCCCAGCAAGCAGAGTCAGTGACAGAATAAGTTTGAACTTATTTTGTTTCTTGAACATATTGAAATCGCAGACTGTATAAAAAAACGTCTCAGCGGCACATGTTTTGCTGACTTTGCTATTACCAGGCGAAACAGAAAGGGAAGGCTTTTTGGTAAACATTTTTCTGTAAGTGACGGGCAAAATGTCAAGGTAATGACAGAATAGAATAACAACAACAAAAAGACAAAGGCAAAAATAAAAAAAGGAGATTATCCTCGTTCTTCAAATAGCTTATGACATTTGTTCAAGCTTTTGTCAATAAGACAGCCCTATCTTGAAAGATTAGATTTCATCTTTAATATCTTTTCCCATGTTGGATTAAAGTTGATTATGGGATGTCTCCTAATCTGTCTTTAGATGATTTGAGCGGCACTGTGTCTTGGCTGAGGAGATTTTGGTACCAAGCACAGAGCAACAGAGGTGAGAGAGGGCAAACGGGGGTTGGCGGGGTTTGGGGGGTGGTGTGGGGATTTTGGGTTTGGGGGGGGGGGGGGGGAGCACTCAACCCCCTGATTACATCTGCTTAACTCTACCCTTTAATGAAACCAGCTGTGTTTTTGCCAATGAGCTTGTGGCCCTGTGACGTTCTTCTCAATGTTTTACAATGACACACAACTCACTCTGCTAATATTTAGGAAAGCTGCGATGGAAGGGAAAACACATAACATCTTTATTGTAAAAACAAATCTAAGTGTTAATTTAACTCTAAGTTCCAGAAGCCCAACAAAGGTAAAATGTAGTGTATAAGTTAAATGTGTTTTCGTTCTGTGTTGGTTCAGTGGTTCTTTTTGGATTAAAGTCCTTTGGCCTTTTTTTTTAATACCACATCAACTTGAGCAGCTCATGAATGTCATGTGTTTTGCGTAACATGGTGTTCAAGCATTGTTTATGCCAAACCAGTGCAAACATACATTTAAAGAGCACCCGAAAAGAGAAACATCATTGTTTTAAGTCATTTTTCTTTTTGGTTGATATGCGGAGGAAAATAAACAATGCTCCTTGAGCAGAACACTAATGTTTTTATGGGAAAAGACTCTTATTATGGCTTTATGTTTCATGTTTTTTGGTAAGCTCTTATCCCTCTTTATTTCTTGTTTTTCAGAGACCAAGCTGATCGCTCTGCCGTTTTTTTAAGGCTCCGTTCAAGATGTTTCCTGCAGATTCATAGAAAATTACACATGTTTTTAGCTCGTCTAATCTTCTTTTAAACCCACGAGCAATTGGACGAATGGTAACATTTGCTCCCCGGTTGTTGTCGTTGAAGCACAGCGTTTGATTGTGTTTTACACGGGTTAGGGTGTTTATCTGTGCTCCGGACAACAGTGTATGGCCAAGTGCCAACAGGGATGCCAGATGTCCGGTTGATTTCCAACTGGACAACTTAATGTCCGGTCTGAGTAATTGAAAGAAAAAACGTACCGTTGGTTTGTAATGCCAACCCCTCCCTCCACCCCACCCCCCCCCCCCCCCCCTACCCCCCTGCTCTCTGCAGTAGGCTATGATGGCGATAGCAAGCCCACACCCACCCCCCGACCCCCGCCCTTCCCGAACCACCATCAGTTCTGACAGCTCCCCATCTCGTCTGCGATTGAGCTTCCCCCTGTGTGTGTTGTTGTCCCGGTTTTCACGTGTACTCCATCCAGCCAGCTTAAGTGCAGATTGGAGGACAGCGCAGCAGCGTGTGCAGATCTGAGATTAAAGAGGCCTGGTACGGCACGCCCTCCGCCTTGCGCCAGCGCGGCAACACTGCCGCTAACGCTGCAGAGGGATCCTGGATGTGCACAGCCATGCCCTGTGACCCCTCACCTTTGACCTTTGCTCAGTCAGAAACCCAGCACTGCCCGCTGCACAGTAGCTTCTTTCATTCACTTACCCTCGTATCGCTGGTTCTACCCTCCCATCTGCATGTGTTGTTGGGTCCTTAGATGTGTGACTGCACCCCAAACATGCAGATGCTACATAAGGACCATTACACATGGTATCTGAAAACTGAGCAAGTAGTACGCATATATATTTGTTGATGCGTTACTATTTTCATACCATATTATACATTGAAATGCCACTGTAAATGTGTAAATGTCTTAGAATACAAATTTACTACTGCATTTATGTTGCTGTAATGCATCATTACAACACAGCGATATTTCATAAATCTCTTTTAATTCATAAAAAATACAAAGACACTGTGGCCATGTACGCAATTGTTCTATTGTGTCATTTTAGTGTGATGTCACTCACCAAACGGAGGGAGGGGGGCGACTGCATTTGCCCAGGCCTGCTATGTTAAAGATTATGCACAGTGCTAACTTGCATACCGCACAGATAAATGGCCTGACCCAGTCTGAAGGCTCTGATAGCTGAAGCCTGGCTGACTCAGGCATCCCAGGGTGCCCCCCCCCAGGGGTGAAGGGCTAAAGAGATGCCGCGGTCCGCACCGCGGGCAGTCCTTGGGATGCGCCACACGCTCGGAGGAGAAGGAAAAAAAAAAACTGCCGCTGCGCTGAAATTTCCGCCAAGCAGCAACCAGGTGTTATGACAGATGAGCTCGGTGAGAGGTCGTTTAAAGGTCGCACCCGGTGTTTATAATTTAGAGCGAAAGGAACGGTCGTCGTCGGCGAGAGCGGCTCCATCACCGACGCGCGACCGCCGCCTTTCGCCGGTTCCGGAGCTCGGTGCGAGGTCGGCGCACCCGCGCAGGATTACGGCGCGCACCGTCGTTGGGGGGCCGTTGTCATTTATTTCGGGAAAAACAGGACGCTATTTATAAAAGGTAGGGAAATGCAGCTGGGGGGGTCAGCGGCTCTAGCCGGCGTTAGGATGATCGATTGGGCTATTTGTTTCAAGTTGCCCACGAGGGCCTAGCCTATACTTCCGTGATTTATTGTTGTTTTACTTATTTATTATTTTCCCCGGCCTCCCATTGGCCGGTGCGTTTTGTGCGGGCCTTGTTTGACACACAGCACCGCATAATGAACAAGCAGTGACTTAAAGCCACACGGACTGGACCGGCGCTTATTGGATGTTTCCTCAGAAAATGGTCTGTTGTACATCTTCACCGCACAGCCCCAGAGGTTGTTTCGTAGTGGCTGCTGTTTGTGTACATTGGGGGGGGGGCGGGTGTGGGTGTGGGGGGGGGGGGCGGGACAGGCTCCGCTGATGGTGGCAAAGCTGTATGTTCCTTACCGAAAGGTTTGTGTTCAGCATTGTGTAGGGCATGCCGTATGAGTCAGTATGAGCCTGTAGGAGATGGAAATAACGGTAGGTGTTGTGTGGGAAAATCTGCACGTCATTCGGTAGCACTTTTAAAGGGACCCACCTTTGTTTGTAATCAGCAGGTCGACACTTGACCCCCCCTCTGCTTTAATCTCACGGTGCCTCCCCAGGATTGGTTGTCTTCCTGGTGATGCATCGGGGCGAGAAGTAGACACTAAAAGTTTGGAGTGAGGGTTTAAAATGAAATGCAAATCCCCAGCTGAAGTGGCCCGTTCTCTTTTAAAGCAGATGTGCGCCCCCGCGTCCCCGCAGGCAGACCACCGTCGCACAGTAAATATCCCACAAGCTCAGTGGGGGGTTTTCTTCTGAACAGAAGAGAGGGGCGGGGGGGGGGAAGTGAGGGGGGAAAGAGAGCGCTCATACGCTCACGCCCTCCGGTGTCCTATTTTATTGAGCTGATTCTTTTTCGGGGGGTCTCCGTGGGGCCTCCAAAACCCCCCCCCCCCCCCCCCACCCCACCGGTGCTGAAGACGCAATTACCGCGCCTCCTAGGCCAAATCCGTCCGCGCGCGCTGGTCAAGGTGCGCTCCCGTCCCGTCCCATCCCGCCCCGTCCCGTCCCGTCCCGTCCCGTCCCGCCCCTGGCCTGGCCCGGCTCGCCTCTCAAATAAATTAAGATATCGGGCCCCGCCAGCAGACGATTGTTTGTTCAGTTGCAATTTGCAGGGGGGAAATATATGATTGCACAGCACTGACTGATGGCTGGGCTGCTGAGCTGGCTAAGGGGAGAGGTGCAGCTTTCGGGTAGAGAGAGCGAGTGAGGGAGAGGATGGGGGGAGGGGGGGGAGTGTTGGTGGATTGGGGGGGACGGGCCGGGAGGGTTTGGGGTCTGAAAAGGCAGCCATGTATTGATTTGGCCTTCATCAGTTCCCACCTTGGGGGCAAGACGGAAATTGATTGAACCTGGCCGGGGGAATACCGCGAGGTGGAGAAAAATCTCGCCTCATTAAATTGAAAGGGGTTAGTTCAGTTTGACTCTCGGGTCACCATGGTGAATGCGCAGTCGATGCAGGGGCTAATGTGCAGTTAGCACGTCACCCAGCGAGATGACAGACACGACAATGGGGGCCAGCCTCACGCGCCTGAAACAGAAGGACAATAATACAGACTTTCTTTACCTGGGCCAGGTGGCATTTAGTTACCGATCCTTTTAAATAATTCACAGTGCGAACTGCTCGACTCCAAACGGCAGACATGCCGTCGCATGCTTTTGCGGTGGCCGCTATTGGTCCACCCCTGCATGACGCACCACGGGCTCCAATTGGCTAGAAGCTAATCCGAAGGCTGTAATCATTTGTCAAACCGTAATCATTCTTCAAAGGGGAAATAAACATTCGGATAGCGAGGGCAAAGATTTTGAAAGGGAGACGCTCAGACTTCGTACCCTTCGCTCTGTTGTTGTGTGTTGAACTAGGCAGACCAAGTGAGCACCCGCAAAGCCTGACATTTCTTTCATGGCTGTCTTGTAAGATCTGTTTTACCTAATCTGCGCTCAGAGCCACGTTCCCATCCTCGTGTTCCCTCAGTCCCTGGATGTTAGTCGCTGTGATCAGTCTCTGTTTGTGGGATCTAAATAAAAGAGGACGAACCCGTTTCTGCTGCTTACATTAATTACTCCATTCGTTTTGAATACGTAACCGCCATTTCCTAAATAGTGGCTAGGTTTATGAAATCTTGAAATGATCAGCACGTTAATACTATCTCAAGAACTTCTAGACTGAATATATAAAAGCAAATTACAGTAAATTTCATAATGTAGAAATGTATATTTAACAAAGCTGTTTAGGAAAAAAAGATAAGACATTATGTTTTATCCAGACCAGATTTGACATGTAATTTTTCTGTACTTTTCCATACAGTAATGTTTCATGTAAAATGAAATGGGGCATGTATCGTTTGGGGGATGGTTCTATTGTTGGAGGAGGGTCTCACCATCATATCAGCTAATTCTGGAGCCTCTTTCATTATCATCTCTTATATGTGGGGCAATCTTGCTTTCTCTCTCTCTTTCTTAAACACGATACCATACAGTATATTCTCTCTCTCTCTCTCTCTCTCTCTCTCTCTCTGTCTCGCTCTCAAACACACACACGCACAAACACACACACACACATGCACACACACACACACACACACACACCTGGATGCAAAGGATCCTTGGGAGAATTTAATCAGCACTTCAAAGGGGGAAATCAAAATGGTTCCGCCAGAGGAAAAAGGTGAACTGTTCAATATTGTAAACTGTCATTCTTCCCAGGAAAGCAGGAGGAGAAGATGAAGGACAGAGAAGTGAGGGTTGCCAGCTGAAAGGGGAGGAGTGTGGAAGGAGGGAAGAAAGAGGAGGCAGAGTGAGCTGAAGGGCAGTGCTGGGGAGGCGTCAGCGCAGGGAACTCTGGGAAGTAAACAGCCAGGTCTCAGTGGAGCAGCCATAAGCACGCTTGAGAAAATTAGGAGCTTTTCTCTTGGGGATGACTCTCACCCCACCCCACCCCACCCCATTACACACGACTCATTAAGAAATAATCACACACTTTGAAGTGCTTTCTTCCCTAAAGTTTTACTCTGGCACACAAGTTCAAGGAGAAGAAAACCCTGAATGAAACAGAACAAAAGGAAGACTCCTTGTAATGTGGAGGTTGCTCTCTTTTCTAAAGCGATCGTTGCCTGTCATTAAAGTAATATGGCAGTAAAAGTGTTGTCTGTAGCCAGGATCAATCTGGGACAATGGAAGTTTCCTGGGAACCTCGCTCACTCCTGGACCTGACAAGCTAATCTGTCAATTCCACTGTCTCCTTATGTATTTTGACAGTGATGTAATGTTTTGTTGTTTCTCCTCTGTACTCCAGTACATTGGATTTAAAATGAAATTAATATGAGGTTAAAGTGCACTGTCAGCTTTAATTTGAAGGTATTTGGTGATATGTTTAGGAAACACAACACTTTTTATACATAGTTCCCCCATTTCATGGGATCAAAAGAAACTGGACAAATTAACACAATCTTAAATAAAGTTATCACATTTGGTACTTGGTTACAAATCTCTTGCATCTGATGACTGCCTGAAGCCTGTGACCCATAGACATCATCAGACTCTGGGTATCTTCTCTGGTGATGTTCTGCCAGGCCTGTATTGCAGCCACCTTCAATCGTATTTGCTTCAGGGGCTTTTTGCCTTCAGTCTTGTCTTCAGCAAGTGAAACACAGTTGGATTCTGATCAGGTGATTGACTTAGCCAGTCAAGATCACTCTACTTTTTAGCCTGGGAAAATTCATTCGTTCCTTTAGCAGTATGTTTGGGATCATTGTCTCGCTGTAGGATGAAGTGCCATCCAATGAGCTTTGAGGCATTTGGTGGAATCTGGGCAGATAAGATGCTTCTGTACACTTCAGAATTCTCCCTGCTGCAGCCATCTCCAGTCATATCCTTAATAATGCCAAGTGAGCCAGTTTAAGTGACTCTCATATATGCCCAATCATAACAGTACCTACGCCATGTTTCACCAATGAGCTAGTATGCTTTGGATCATGAGTAGTTCCTTTCTTTCTCCACTTTTCACTTTCCATCACATTGGTACAGGTGAATACTCATCTGATCTGTCCATAAGATTTTGTTCCAGAACTCTACAGTTTTTGGCTGGACCGCAACAGCGGGGCCAGCCCTGCAAATGCGAATGTCTGTGACTGAGTGACTGAGTGATGAAGTTACACCATTGGTCGGCCAGTCCAGCCATATACCAGGTTTTGACCTGGCCTTGTTTAATGTACTTTCTAGAAAACTTTAACCATATCAAGACGTGCAATTCTCATGATATACAGATGCCTCAGGCGGTAATGCTGTATGTGACTGAAAGCTCAGTGCCACTCTTACCCCAGAAGTATTTACATTATGAGAACAGCATTGGTTGCACACCACGACTACTTATCATAAATAAATATTACATTTACAGTTAGCAGACCAGTTTGATATTAAACTAAACAACAAACATAATCACATATTGGTATGTGTACTGAGAAATATAGTTATGTACTTGCCAAGATATTTGTGCATCAATGACACCAATGGGTCTACGAAAGCTGTATTGTTTAAGCAATAAAAGAACTGTGAAAGGGATAGATATTTGGACAACTGCATAAACCTGACATCCATTCAGTTTTGCACAGACAGGAAAACCATGTTACCGTGCCTTAAGATTCGCTAAAAAGGATCAATCATGTAGATGTAGCGCTAAAGATTTTGTGCTACTTTTATCTAACTTGCATTAATTAGCTAACTACTGTGCGCAAGCTAGCAAAGTAACTAGCTATGAGTCCACCATATCATAACAGGCTACTGTTAGCTAGGGTGATTTACCAAAATATCTGTCGAACCCATTTAACCACATTTGTGGGATAAAGTGTACGTACTGTGGGTAAGGAAGCAGATGTTAGATGAGATGTGCTAGCTAGCTAACAAAGCTAAGATCGTGATCACAAGCATAGCTATGTTCACTGGTCTAAGTTGTTCTTTTCAGCTGGGTAGGTATTATATGGCAATGTTTTTGGCTTGCAGTAAACAAAACAACTGACTAGCTAGCTAACTAAATACAAATGTTAGTCACCATTTCAAAGTGTAAAGTAGGCCTACACTAGCCACTACATTACCAAGGCTAGTTGAAGTAAGATGGGTTGACTTTCTAGTTAACACCAGTACTGGCTTTCACATGAATTGTCTATGTTCATTTATGTAGCATCGCAAGTCAGCAGAAAAAATGCCCTGTCCTTTGCAATTGAATTTGGAATCCTGTTTTGACTAATCAGAAGAGGCCTTTCCAGTGCTATTCTTTTTTCCCAGTTAAAAGAACTATGATATACAAGGTGACACATGGGTTTGAAAATCACTGCCTTATGACATTTAGCTTCTTCACAAACGTATAGGCCTATCTGCTTCTTGTCTAAAAATCTATTTTCAGCAGTAAAGTATTATAATGTCTCAGCTGCATAGATATACTGTAGTAAATGTTAACCATTTCCCCCCCATTATTAACCCATTATAGGTAGAGCGCCTCCCCTCCCCAGCGATCTGAGCTGTCAGCGTCATCTGATTACAGAAACCCGCGACGGGACGTCCGCAGGATCGCAGCCTCCTTCGGAAACCGAAAGCGGTTCGAGGGGCGGCGGGCGGCACTGTTAATAACGGTGCGCGTCGCGCTGAATATGGAGCACGAAAAAAAAATAAATCAAGGCGAAGGAAAAAGCGCGGTGGAAGCAGGCCTAGGATAGCGCTTGCTCTCAAGAGCCCTCCGTCTGTGATTGGTGTGACATCGCCATGTGTGTCTAATTAGAGGGGGGTGGGGTGGGGTGGGGTGGGGGGGGCGGTTGCCGTGGCAGGCGCCGCGTTCCTCCAGCCCCGGCGATGATGACGCTTGTCAGGAACCCGAAGCGTCTCCGCAGTCAGGAGCCGCCCGCGATCCTAATTTGAGCTTCGCGATTCCATTTAGCCCGTTCGTTACCATTTGTCTCGGCTATTGCGGGTGACAGCTAGCTCCCCGCGCTAATTGAGAGTGAACGCTCCCCGCGCGTTTACACACGCGTGTCAGGATTGTCTTCCTCTGATTTGATTACACACCGCGTGAAGAGCGTGCAATCTTTACTTACTTCTGACTCATATTGTAATTACTTCAGAGTATCACCTATTAAAACAACGCCTCTGTTATTTCTCCGCACCGATGTTGGCATGCGCGAGATGTAATTTGTTTAGCACCCTGCCTGGGGTATCACAGCGAAAGGAAGGGTTTCCACTGGTTATTTAATGTACAAGGTGGACATTCCATAAAATAAAATGTCTAAATTGTGTTGTATTTAGGAGGGATTCTCACAGTTACATGTCCGATATGGGAGTTGTAGAGCAGTTTGAGTCATGGTGCTGATGGGAGGTGACGTGCACAATAAGAGGTTGTACAGTGCCTCACATACCATTACATCTGTGAAAGTCTTCATCACTTTCTGCAGCCACATCCCAGGGCTCCAGGTCCACTGCCTTATGCAGAAGGCTGAGCTCTTGACATATGTGGCTGCGTTGCATTGTTCATTAATCAGGCCCCCGCCTCCCCCACTTTTCGAGCAGAATGCGTACAGATAATCTGCCTTTGAGCCCCGATCCTGGAACAGTAGAATCTTTTTTGTCATCTAAACGGGTTTGGGGTTTGGGGGGGGGGTTTTAAGGTTAGGCAAGCTGATCCCGGGGTGCGTGTGCGGAAGGGCCACGGGTGGGTGGATGGGTGTGTGTGTGTGTGTGAGTGAGCATGCAGCGAGGAGCACGGTGTTAATGCCGAAAACAGCAGGGGGCACTCTTGTATTGCTGTTGGCTCTGAGAGAGCGACGGCGTGTGTCCTGGAAGCTGAGCCCCAGCGAGCAGTAATCACAGCCGACCGTGCGCCGCCGAGGATGCGAGGAGAGAGAGAGAGAGAGAGAGAGAGAGAGAGAGAGAGAGAGAGAGAGAGAGAGAGAGAGAGAGAGAGAGAGAGAGAGAGAGAGAGAGAGAGAGAGAGAGAGAGAGAGAGAGAGAGAGAGCTTCGTTCTGCTGAAGGAGGCCGGTGGCCGTGTGCACAGACTCGCGGCTTCACTCCCCATTCATATCGGGGGGGGGGGGGGGGGGGAGGATCAGGCACTTTGACCTTCATTAAATAGCTTCACCGTTGTGTTGTGGAAAACAACTTACAGGGCTTAAGCGAGTGGTTTTAGAATGTCCCTCCGAGTGATAATAAGTGAGATGAAATAAAGAGAGCGTCCAGCGAGGGACTTTTTTTTTCGGTCTGTCCTTTCCTTGTTTAGGTCTTTGGCCAAAGTCGAGGGCTACAGTCCTGGTCAAAGTATTGGAACAGAAACATGGGGATGTGCTCTGTTTTAAGTTCCCTCTGCTGCAAGTGCAGGATTGATAAACATTGCAGCCGTGCATTACTTTTGTCAATATTCTGATTGACTTGAGCTCTCACCTGCAATATTATTACAACTCTCTCATAAAAATATTTTGTAATTGTATGGAAAAAAATACTAAAATTATTTGCTGTGCATTTTACAGGTTTGTGTCAATTGCAGTGTTAATTGTTGCTTAGCTGAACCGGTCACATTCAGTCATTTTGTTTATGAAAACATATTAGTGAAGGGATAGTTTCCCCGACCACGATGTGTGTTTGACTAAGCTACCAAATTAACACTACGAACACAAACATACACTCGGGTGTATGTTTGTTTGTCAAACATACAGTCGGGTCCCTGAAATATTTTAAGTTTTCTGTTTAAAATGTGAAAATAACATCAGATCATTAGTGTACGAACAAAAACTTCATAAACATACTTGTGTACTGCTTGTGCAATGATGAATTTTAAAATGTTTATTTAGAATTCTAAATTCCATTTTCAAGTAATTAAGTGGACATTTTGCACTGTGTATGTATTCTTTAGTTGCACTCTGTGTTGATGTTCATTTACGGTTTCCTAAAAATGTATTTTTATCTTATGCTTTTGTAAACTAAGCATGCTAAACTATCACTACAGCTCAGAAATGTTTTTCCTCGTAGTTATCTTAAAGCATGTATATCCTGTTTACCACCCTGTACAGACTTAATGTGTTTAACATAAAAATAAAAATCTATTCATAGTCAGTATTTCACATAAACACCAACTTTCTAAAATCATGCTATCTGGCTGGAAATCATTTTAATTCTGGTTTTTCTTTTCATGTTCTTGCACCTCAAGAAGGAAAAAGAAAAGACAAACAGGACAACAAATGTACATCTCAATGAGACAGCTCTGAGTATTTTATTTGAAATACACAAAATATAACTGACAATGAGCAACACGCTGCTGACATTAAAACTCTCATGTTAACCGAGGGTGAAATACTTATAACAATTAACGTGATTATATTTGCCCTGAAAGGTGCACACGGTGGCCCCCGATATGAAGATTATTGTCCTTTAAATTTGGGTTAAATGGACCTCTTGTATTAAGTGTATTCTAATGGTGCTGTTTATTGATGCATCTGTCTTCCCTTGGGTGCATTTTCTCTCCTGCACTCTGTTGTGATGGAAATGCTGGACCTTCTATTTGAATGACACACTGATAAAAAACATTCAGTCGTTTTTTTTCTTTCTTTTTTCTTACTCCCCCCCCCCCCCAAACTATATTACCTGATGAATTGATGATCTTTTTAAATAGAAACTTAAAAGTTAAAAAGAGATGCAGAGAGAGAGGGAGAGAGGGGGATGGGGGAAAAAAATATAAAGGTTATTCAAATGATTGCATTTTTTATTTTATTTTTTTGTTTAACGGAGGGATGGAATTTTCAGGCGTTATCAGGGGGGGTGCCGACGTCGAGATAAGGAGCGGAGTGAATTTCCGACTCCCGGTTTTCCATTTGAAAGGGGGGTGCACATGCCTGGGTAAAAAGGCTGTGCACATAAAGGCTGTGGTCTCTCATGGTGTGGAGCGGAGGCTTGGAAGAGGCCTTGCGCCGATGCTGCGGACGGTGCCGGCGTCTCCCAGGGTCTGCTATCGTACGGACCTTACAAAAGTGACATTTATTTAAACTACCAACAATGAATACCTTCAGCTCCCCCGACAAAGGGGACAGAGTCGAGCTAATGCCGAATATTTTAAATACAGAAGGGTGCAGACAAACCTTGTATTTGAGTTTATTTTATTAATTTGTCTTTTTGTTGTTGTTGTTGTTGTTGTTGATGCAAACGTAATGGGCTAAATCATTGGGTGTCTTCTTTTGGTGCCCAGATGTATGCATTTCATGTTTCTTTAATTTAAAAAAAACAACAACTTTGAATTACTATTCTATTATCTAACTATTCCAGTTCTATTATCATTCATTTGTCACTTTCTCTCATTTCTTTTACTTCTCAAATCATGACTTCAAACTTAAAAGGATGCAACAAGATTTCAGTGGTTTTCACTGTTTGACAGCGGAACAGGCCTTGCAAAGGATTTAACGCCTTTCAGCACATATCAACAAATATGTACGTTCAGCAGTGGACATAGTGCACACTTGAATATATTTGCATAGTTCAATATGTACAAAATGCAGACAGACACACAGTTTTATTATTTCCAGGTCTGGGCATGGCGTAACCAGTCTATCATCTTTCCTCTTGTTCTTTTTGGCCGTGTTTGCAACAATCACGCTACGGGAAAAAAAAAAAAAAAAAAAAATGTGACTTAAGATGTGTGGGCTGTTGACCAGCTCATCCTCGGCCGTTAATAGAAATCTTCAAGAACAATTTCAGACTCTCCCAGGCAGTGCGAGCACAATTACACACTGGCTGGCAAGGTCGGCATCGATAACTGATTAGGTTATTGACCGAGCTGGAGGGGGGAAGGTGGGGAAAGTGGGGAAGGGGGGGGGGGGGTCAATGTAAATGTTATTGCAATGCGAGCTCGTCTGATCAAAGCCCGAAAGGTTAAACAAATCCAATCTGGTTTTGTATGGCATGAGTGCAGACAGAGGCGGGGCTTGAAAATCCCCTGGACAGGGAATGAATTATCATATTGGCGATGAAATACTTGGCCTCCGACAGACAGTTTACTCTAGCTGTAATGTATTTAGACAGCAATTGGCCTTAATAACCTTTATTGACTTCAGTGGGTCAGAGCCAAGATTCTAATTATTAAAGTGTATCAATTTCATTGGGGGGTTTAGAATTGCACTCTCTATATAATTATTTTAAGGTCGGCTCGGGCAATTAATCCCAATCCACTTCTTTAATGTGTTTGTAAAATGTTATAAATGTTATAGTTCTGTTGCGCATTTCATCATAAATGTTTTTTTTTTGGGAATGTTTTATTTGGAAGGATTGCCGTTTTTGGCTTGTTAGAAAGGGAGGGGGGTTTTAGGAACGGCTAGAAGAGAATAATTTTGGCAGCGTTTTCAGAATTTTTTCCATTTGTATGCCATCTATATTTCATTTAATTTTATGTGCACATGTGCACACCAGATAAACCAACTGTGGTGCGTGAATTAGGCCATAAATTATTGAAAGAGCATTTCTTTTTCCGGCATTTATATCGCAAGCCTGCATATTTGAAAGCGATGTGTATTTCTGTGTGAGTGGAAAAAAACGCAACAATGTAGCCTACAATCATTTATTCTTCATTGTCACTCTTTGCTGTAGCAGGAGCTTGGTGGCAAAACCTGCTTTTTTATCAGGTAACATAGTAGAGAGGTTTAATCCCAAGGTTAATTATTGCAAGGCAGTGTTTACTTCAAGCTCTTTATTAGTTCAGGTATGGCTTCTTATTTAGGCTGCTGTGCCTAAGATAGAAATTACTCCGAGATTATAGTTGTTATTCATTTTAATTCGAACCGTGCGGCAGATAAATGCATTTTGCATTATGAAGCTGTTTCGCGCCCGAAAATATAAAGTGAAAAAGGAGAGGAGAGGTGGAAGACGTAGCAAAGAGTCACGGGCAAAATGTATTGCCGATTCTCTTTGAAGTGCTTATTCGACAGGATAAGCAGAATTTTAGGAAGCGCCTGATAGTGTTCTGGGTAAATACTTAAACCCCTTTGGAGAATTTCAGGCACAGATACCGCGCCGCTGAAAAAAAAAGAAAAGAACACTTATGTTTCCTAAAGCCACTACAGCCTGCAGCTTTGTACCTTAAGACAGAGGTATTGAATGGAATTCTACCGAGGATACATTCCGTCACAATATCTACAAGAGCATCAGAGGCACCACAGAGGGCGAGGCTCTCCATTTTTAACCCTTTTCATGCCGCACCTTGGAAGCGTCGACGCTCGCGGCGCAGTAAACAAAGACCTCACTCATCCCCCCGGTTCTCATGCCGCGGATCTGTCATTGGACACCGGCCTCAAAGCATTGCTGGCACGGCCACCCTCGAATCACCCACACACACACACTGGTAACGGAATTCCTGTGACTGTTTGTTGCGATACCTGCCCAGCTATACACATATATATATATACATGTAGGTCTTTTTGAAAAGCACATATTAAACAACTGTGAAAATATTTAAATATGTGCACAGTATCTTATACATACATACATATGTTCATTTCAGGCCTAATTGATTTTAAGTTAAGGTGGCATTTACATTTTAAACATAATAATAATAATAATAATAATAATAATAATAATAATAATAATAATAATAATAAATGAAAAACAGAAAAAAATCTGGAAAAAACATTATAAAACTGTTGTTATCATTTCATTTAATGACTTGACAATCATCTCTTCTTGTCAATTGTATCTTATGCCATAGTTTCAACCTTTCATTTCATTTCATTTCAGCTGTTTTTTAATGATTAGGTCACTGCTGGGTGCAGACTGAGGCTGTATGTGATTAATTCAATTTCCATAAGAATTTAAGGTGGATTAACTGGGTCTAAATAAATGAGGTACGTCCTCAGCAATGCAATGCTTGTAGAAGAGTATGTCTTGATTGTTATTAACAGTTACAAATGAACACAAAACCACTTTTGCTGGTGTCAATTATATATTGTACTTATAAACACGCACAATAGCTTTCCTTATCCGTTAAGTAACGTTATTGACAGAAGTGTATGGATCTGATATTGTTTGTTTTGGAATCTGGACACTGACAGTATTTCTAATGTTGTATCAGCACTCTTTGAAGCCGGTTGTCTATTTTTCTTGGAAACAAACGAACGCCTTACAGTGAATGATCCTCTTTGTCTGTCTAGCGTCTGTTTTATTCGTTTCATTCGTTTATTTATTTATTTAGTTGTTTTTTTTTCTTCCTCTTCCCAATTATCAAGGAAGATAAGTCTCCAGAAGAAGGAAGATAACATCCATTCAAGTGGTAAAAAAAAGAATTACAAGCCAGCATAGATTAATCACCGCGCGGGCCAATCGCATTCCACAGGGCCGATAGCTTCAACACTGCCACTGGTGAGCAGGCCAGAAGAGCTCGAAGCGAAAGGCATTTGTTACTGAAGGCCTAATTCCCCATCAGAGACTTTACATTTTAGTGCTAACAATAGTAATTATAGCACACTTAGCATGTGATTATTACATCAAAAAACCAATGCAGGTCTCTTCAAGAGAGAAAGAGTGGTGATGGGCCAGTCAACAATTGAATGCAAATATGGCCAAGGCAGCAATGGTTGGGACAGGGTTTAAAAATGTATGTTTTAAAATGTCATGTTATATGTGAGAGAAAGCTTCTATCAAGTGATACTCAGTTATTTTTTTTTCCCCAAATCATCTCTCTGACTTTTTTTTTTAACTTGTGATTTTAATACATTAAGCTGATGTTCAGAACAATGGGGAGGCTGAAAGAAACAACGCAATTATTTGCCTGAGAGACGTCAAAGAAACAGAGATCTTGTCAAAAAGATACCGCAGATAATTTGGATTTTCTCTTTTTTTTTTTGAAAGGGGGTGGGGGCACTTTCAAATACTATCTCAAATGGAGCTACGCAGAGAGACGTGATTTGATGATTAATACGTGGTGAGAAAAAAAGTAGGAAGAGGAGGATAGCGCTGCTGGAGACTAGAGCATGATGGGATGCGGTTGGTAATGGCAACGCCTCCTCTACTGCTCTGCTCACTTGCTGTGCTATTATACATAGTTTTCTTTTTTTTTCACAAATCTCACATACGCATGCAAAAAACAAACAAAAAAAACAAACAAACCCATGATGACTGCTATTGAAACAGAAGCATGTATTTTTAGGAAAACATAATTCATATAACGGTCAGTGCTTTGACTTCAGAGTTTTGTGATTTATACCTTGTTTTTTAAAAACATAATAACTGAGTAATGCAGCTTTAGAACAGGAAAAGATAATATGTATATGAATGAAGATCCCATTAATCCATTAACTACACAAAAATGCACTATTAAAAAAAAAGAATTCTATTCATATTTTAAATTGTGTATTGGTGACTATATACACATAAGCTTGTGGTGTTTGGTGCCTATTTTAATGTGGACAGTAGACACTATTCTTGCCTCATAAATGACTCCAGTATTCTCATCAGGCATTTGGCTATATTGAAATTTCTGTTTATAAGCAATATTTAGAGTAAGGATTTCGACTTGAAGAAAGGCACCCAGTGACAGAAATGTGTTACTATCCATTAATCTATGAATTAATGGTTGATCATTAGGACATAAAAATTAAACACCAAAGTTTTTTTTTTATATTGAGGATAGTGCATAGGGTCACATTCTCCTCACAAAGTGCTTGGGAATGTGCAAGCAAAAGCTGGGAGCACACTGCCCATGTGTATTGAGGACTTGCGTGCTGTCCCGCTGCTGATAATCTACTCTGGCCGGCATTCCTCACTGCTCAGCACAAGACGCTTGTTTATATCATATGCCAGGACCAAAGGGGGGGTGGGGGGGGGGGGGGGGGGGGGGGGGGGGGGGGGGGCGAAGGAAGGGGAAGTGTTGTGTGGAGGGGACAGATCTTCAGATCAGAGGGTAAGATGGAAGTGGCATTCCTATCAATGAAACAAAGGACAGTTCCCCGTATTTTTTGAAGGGAGGAAGAGATGCTCGTGCTCACTTATACACAGGCGCACACGTACACAGTACACACACACAGTTTCTCTCTCTCTTTCTCTTGCTTTTGCTTTTGCTCTCTCTCTCTCTCTCTCTCTCTCTCTCTCTCTCTCGGTCTCTGTGTATCTATCTCTTGCAAACTTCCACAGGATGAGAAATTAGAAAAAGATCTTGCCATTTGTCAACAGGACACAGCAGGATGTCATTGCTGCTGAACGGATCAGAAGGCCTTTGGACCCCAAGGTCGTCTGTGCTCGTGTTGAGCATGCAGTACCTGTGTGCACATTGTAGCACATTGCACATTGGCTCACCTATTTAGTATTAATCAAATGTACGATATCATCATTTTTTGCAAGAGAAGTAGGATGCCACCACCTACATTCTCATAAAAAAGTATGAAAAAGTGCTTATAAAAGTACAAATGCTTATTACTGGGGTGGTACCCTATATGTACATAAAATTGCACTTCTAGCAATTTGTTTTAGCTTGTTAAAGTTATTTATTAGTACCCAAATAGAACATTATTGTACTTTCAGGATACATTTGGAAAATGTGTTCCTTAAAGAACAAAAATAAACCTCCACTGTACCTTTATTTCTCAGAACTTTTTTTTCTCAGAGTCACTTTTTTTTCACATCATCAGTTTTTGTTTTAAAAATTTTGAAAGTCGAGGCACGCGTTCTGGCCCGTTGTCATTGTGTTCTCTTAGTTTGAGAGAAGCTGAGACAAGAGCATACGTGCTCCTAAATGCGTCCATGCTGTCCGATACTGTGGCTAATTATGCACTGCTGCGCTGGGCTGCCACCCTCAGCAGGCGCTAGCAAGGTCAGGATTTCGGTTCCCTACCAGTGGGAGAGAGACGCCGCGCCGCAGAAGAAAGCTTTAAGCCGCCTGAGCCACCTGGACTTCCAAATATTACAGATCTTCAATCACAACCGAATCTGTTTTTCCAAAATATGTCTTTAGGCTATTTTTAATAGAATGAAAGTGTATTATGGGTGGAAGTGTCAAGCTAACTACTCGTGTGGCTAGCACAATCCTTACATTTAACAGTTGGGAGGCTTCGATGCTTATCTTTGTGTTTGCTGGGTGGTGGGGGTGTAGCGTGTTGTAAATGGCTGTGTATTTCTGAAATTAATGGAAGCCCATTCAGGTGCTGATAGAGTGGGATGATGACAGCCAGGGGAGTTCTGAGAACCGTTCTTCCTGGCTTTTATACTGAATGTCTCAACCATTTTGATATCTTAGTCTGACAAGCAACGTTGCTGACCATCCCAACTGCAATCCAGTGTATGTATGGTCATAAAGATGCTTAAACGCATCTGAGACTCAAACTTAATTCAGGACAAAACAATTAGGCCTCGTTCCCGAAGTTAGCTCCACCCCCTCCGCTGGGACTGCCTGATATAGCGCTCATTATTCCTAGTTTGTGTCTAATAAGAGGGTCACGTTAAATCTGATGAATGACTTTTTCGTTTATGTGGGAAGCGGCAGGGAAGAGCGTCTTCTCGTCGTTTGCTTCTTTATTAGAGCCCGTCCCAGGCCAGCCCACATCGTCGGGAGGTTAGACCTGCGTCGTTGGAAAAGGGGAGTTAGCATTTCCTTTCGCCATGTCCGTGGCAAGACACGGCCATCACGGACGATGGCCCCTCCCTCCCAATATATCAATGTTTTCATCGCGCTGGGCTGGCTACGGTGGCCCTGGAGGTCACAGAGGCCTAAGCCTCAAGCATCTGTGCAACATGACTCCAGTGTTGTTCTGAATTGTCCCCCTCCTCCCTCCCTTCTGGAGCAGTGCCTGAAACTTGTTTTTTAATGTCAAGTGCCGCTCCACAAAGCACTCTAGGGGGAGGTGGGTGTGTGTGTGTGTTTGTGTGTGTATGACAGGAGGGGAGGAGGGGTGTGTGTGTGTGTGTTTTTGAGGTGGGGGGGGGGGGGGAGGGGGAGAGGAGGGAGGGAGGGTCACATGCATAACCCCATTGCATGGTTACAATTTAAAGGCGGCAGCTTTCATTAGTGTTAATGTATGGCAACGTGGCATACAAGCGAGAGTACACGGGACAGGAGCCTCTGTCCAGTTTAAATAGCTCATTGTAGGGGAGTCACAGTGGAAACCCACCGCCGGGCTCCATAGAGCAGTTGTTTAGCATTAGCCCGGTGCATCCGAGCGCAAATTCGATTTAATTCGCTCGACAATGGCCGGAGCGCGGAGGGGAAAGGAAAGAAAACAGTTTCCCCTGCTTTGACCCCGCCGTGTTTCTGCGAAACTGACCCTCCACTGTAACCTACGAAGCAGTGTCAGCGAGCCTTTCCTGCAGCTCACACCTCTCTCTGCAGAACAATGCCTGAGATCAGGCACCGCTCACGCTCTGCGTAGCATTCGCTGCCGAGTGTGACAGGGTATTATACGCGCTAATCCCATTTCAGTGCCAGAACACCGTAACCCCTAAGAAATCTAGACTTTTTTTTTTTTTTACTATAATCACTGAACTGAATGTTTTAGCAATAAGCAGTCAATTAATGGATTCACGTTACTTAAAAAAGAATGGAGGTTTTTTTTGGGGGGAAAAGAGTAATTACTTCACTACACTCTGTCAGTATAAGAGCTTTCTTTGGCTGGACACAAGTTGCATTTGGTAGCTCCCACCATCTCTCTAAATTTGAAGAAATAGAAATAGGTATATTTCTTGCTCTACAGTTCACAAAAACAACACCATGACACCAAGAACATTGTATTGAGTCATTTGTATAGATTTTATATGGTGGTGAATATCTAATGCTAATGGTCTTCGAAGTGTCAGATGGGCTTCCACCGTAACATCTGTACAGCTCATTCAGACTAAGTGTGTGGTTCCACAACAAAAAAAAAAAAAAACCCCAAATATATCAGCTTCTCCTTTGAGACTCCATCTTAAGTGTTACGACTACGAACTGTTTATGGGGGATGTTTGATTGCGGACTGAACAGATTTAACCCCGCCCTCCCCCTCCAACCCACTAGCCCATCAAAAGGACAATGACAACGCCTTCACATTCTGCATGAAGTCCCTTGAATGCGTACGTACATCCAGCCATGTGGGCAACAGTTGGGTTTAAGACGGACTACGGCTCTGGAAACAAAGGCCCCTGGCGCTGCTGGCGTGCACAGCATTGTGGGACGTAATCGCTTATTGGGTACAGCCCCCTGTCATCTGTCCCTCTCTAGGAGTGTCATTTGTGTGTCGCCACCTCACGCCCAACCCCACCCCCACCCCCACCCCCCATCCCCCCATCCCGCCCCTCCCACACCCACGTTTCAAACACATTTTTCCAATGTTTTACACTACATATAATTCGGCCTGTATGGCGGCTGCCTTTATGACTGACGTAATTGATGTTGTCCTGAAGACCTGAGCGGCTCTATAAGGGGAACTCTGGCAGAAAGAGGCTGCCGCTCAATCACTCAGAGATCACAGAGGTCTTATCCTCCCCATCTCCTCCAGAACCCCTGAAAGGGGCACACATTTCTCTCGCCCCCACCCGCCCCCCCCCCCCTCGCTTCTTTTAGAGCCTCACTGTTTCTTTAACCCTTCGCCCCCCCCCACACCCGACCCGCCCCTGCCCCCAGGCTACCTGCTTCAATGCTTGGACAGCTTTAGCCATGTCATCAGCCAAAGGTCTTCAAAGTGAAAAAGTCAACCTCTTCAGTCAGAGCAGTGATAAATGCATTTTAACAAAGGTTACCGAGACACATCCCCCTCCCTGTAAAAGTTGTTTCCGCGTTAAAATACTTCACGTGTTTAAAACTGTTTTTTTGTTCTGTGACAATGACATTTTTCAAAACCAAATTACCTATTTAATTAGTAAGAAACAGGGTATATTATAAAAGTCTGATACATTCCCCAGAAAAGCGTATAAATCTGTATAAATCTGCTTGCTGGAGAATTTGCTGTTTCCTGTTAAAATTTCTACTTCCTGTGGGAGAATATTACCCCAGTGTGAATGAACCACTTGGGTATAAACATGTAATCTCTCCGAGCTGGAACTCCAGTTGTTCTCATTGGATCACAGCTCCCATTCTGATCACATGACTGAATAGAAACACTGTTTGTTCCACTGTTCAAGGTTTGTTTTTATTTTTCACGTCTCACTCATTAGCATCACAAGTATTTTGCTTATTACCCAGCCCTTCTCAAAAGGTCAATGCAATGATACAATGACAAGCTTGGATGGAATGGCAGTTGTTTTTTGTTTTGTGTTTCTGTGACGTGAAAGAAAAAGGTTTTGCTAGTATGGGAGAAGTCACACAGTAATATTCCCAGTGTTAAATCAACTCTTACAGAGTACATATGGTCCAGCTCTGGTCCAGAACTAACACTGGAAATTTTACTGTGTACAATCTGTAAAGACAAAAAAGGATGGTATGTGTTTGGGGGGATGGGACGATGACAGGGAAGATTTCTTTGGGGAGCTGAACGTTGAGACACTTGGTCAGTCCAACACGGGCTTCAGCGTGTAGCCATTACACGACAGGACAGGCAAAGCCGTCGTAAACAGGAGGGTGGATTACCCAGTGCAGTCGCTGTTCCATATGGGCAGCCATGTAGTTGGCAGTTAGTCATGTATGGAATCTTTGGAGAGCTTCCGGAAACACTGGAGCCAGAGCAGGAGCCGGTAGCTTGCCAGGGGTCCGGGGGGGTCGGGAGGGAAGCGTCGGTTGAATTAGGGAGGGGGGGGACAGTCGCCTGACCGCCTCTGGAGTTGGCTCCTACCGCCATAGTGAGTCGGGAGACCTGGGTTCTCCCAGGCCGTGGAGGAGTGGTTATGAGAAACAGGAACACACAGGGAGGCATTGGCCTGTGACATCACACTCTTCTCTCCATTCTACTGCACTGCTGATCTGTACCTGCACCTGTGCTACTGCAATCTTTCCTTCCTACCCTCAGCGTTTTTTAATCCACACCACCTGCTGTGGTTCTCAAAACATTCAGCTCTACTGCGATATATACTTTTTCAAAAAAGTATAAAAAATGTAATTTGACAATAAAACCCCACATACAAACTACAAAAGGGAATACATGGTTCATAATTGTCTATGAGGCCCCTTAATGTCCTGCTGAACCTAGTGTTCCTAGAGTGCCGATACACTCTATGGTCTGGACTGAATTTATGCTGTGCAAGCACCACCTCTGTACAGATACACTCTATGGTCTGGATTGAATCTGGGCTTTGATATTGCCACCTGTGTACAGATGCACTCTATGGTCTGGATTGAATCTGGGCTGTGCTACTGCAACCTGTGTACAGATGCACTCTATGGTCTGGATTGAATGTGCTAGTGATACCTATGGACTCTTTCGGGCATACTGCCTGTAGCGGTTAAAAAAATGTATATTGAATAGCACCTTAAAATGATGATATCTTCTGCAAGTTTTCATGAAATTACATAAAAATAAAAATAGTAATAACTGAATAGTTTTAATATATATTTCGAAATACAATTGGATTTCATAATTCAGTCTGCATTGCTTCTCATAAGGCAAGATAACATCTCTCTGAGAAAAGCTGAGACACAAAAACGAGGCCCAATATTTCTCCCACCAGTAATTGCTAGACGTTAATTAACACACAGGACTACACTGCAGGGGGTCATGCCGGGTGCTAGCATGTTACACTGTCAGTGGGGCTAAATAGGATTGAATGGGTGCAATGAGACAGTCAGGCTCAATGCCTCAGGCGATACTGGGCTCTGGAACAAGGGAGTAATTTGTTTGATCTAGAAGGTTCCAGGCTCTATCAACACTGGTGCCTGGGACTGTCCTCCAGCGCCTGTCTGTGTTTGTGTTTGTTTACTGTCCGGGCCTTTTAGAAGGAGGAAAAATGGGTGACTGTGCCTGTTAAAATATACAACAGGGGGACCGCATTGAGAATGCTGGGTCATACCTGCCCCCTCTTTCACCCTAGTTTTGCGTGCCGGGGTTGGGGTTGGGGTTGGGGGTGGGGAGGGGGGGTGGGTACGTGGGGTCACAGGGACATTTCTCCTCGGTTTCAGGAAACCGAGGACAGGAATTGTCATCTGTCCGTAAACAGGGTGACCCCAGGAAGGCGGGTGCTAACAGAAGGCTGAGATAAGCCAGGCGCGCTCCTCAGCAGAAGGCCTCGTTGACCAGTCCGCCAACCGAGTGAGCCAAGCAACCGAAGCAGGAGTCAAAAGGGTTTCGGGGGATCACGACAGGGTTAAATGCGAATGCCTCATTCAGCACTCGGCCAAAACACCCCACGGCAAACAGACAGAGCCCGTCACAAAAGAGCCACAGACAGAACCTCTCTTGAAGTCATCTTGCTCATATTTGCCAGAGCTTACAAGATGCTGTTAGGGAAGTGTTTGTGTTTTTTTTTTTTTTGGGGGGGGGGGAGAGAGGGGGGGGGGGGATTTTCAAGCACTCTCTGTACGCTGTTGTCCTCTGCGCTTAGACAAAAGAAGCGGCATCTTCACCCCGCCCTGGTGAACCTTCGACCCATGCGTCCCCTCGAGTGTTCATGCCTCCAGGGTGAAGTGGGGCTCCTGGTGCTTAGGTAACTGCTGGCTGACCTGATTATGGGATGTCCTTCACTGGAGCTCAATGTGAAAGGCATAGAAATGTGTTTAGGCTTTCCCCCCTTGCTGTTTCATACAATGGCAATGTGATAGTGATAACTACATTATTACTGAACAAAGGTAAATACAATGGGCCTCAGTCACAAAAAGTTTCTTAAATTATTCAAATTTTTGTTAAGAAAAAGGTGTTATGACGAAAAACCAATAAGGGATTCATGACACATGCAGAACCTTGTTTATGTGCATATCCCAGCTGTGTTAGATGATGAATGCTGACTGTGCAATCCTGTCATGTGAATAGCATATGGAAACAGTCATGAACAAATACAGATAAGAAAAAAAAAGATGAATGTCGAAATGTTCAAATGTAATCTTGCGCATGTTTTGTGAATGAGACCCAATATGAGGAAAAATAGTGTTAATTGTGAACTCGCATTAACAATCTTTTGCTCAGTTATTGTGTTTTATTGGCCACAGTAGTCATTTGCCTTGTTGATCACTTGTTTATCACAAATTTCGATGCAACGAATGTTATTGTTCATTTGACGAATGGGTAGCAGGCATCTTGGCAGTGACTGCTTTCTCCCAGTCAGAGCATCATGTGACGCTCCCCCCCCCCCCCCCCCCATGTCAAACCCCAACACATTGGAGCTCAAATCGTGTTATCAAATGTTTTGACATCTGTCTTATCTCTCAGTTATAGAGGGGAAAAGTATGGGGATTTACTGGAAATGATCATTATTGAGCTTTTCGATATCATACCATTCGCCTTCGGAAAGAGCACACTCACAGCTGTCCCCGCAAGAAGAGAGACAGACAGCTGGATTGTCAGAAATAGATAATAAAAAAAACATATATTTTGTAGATTTTTTTTTTTTAAATGAAGAGGCGAGTAACGTGTAATGGATAGAAATGAAAGTGATTCCCTCGTGGATGTGACAGAGCAGGACTGCTCTTAACAAGGCATCAGAGTCGAGCGGAGTAACAGATCCATCATGCAACTGGCAGACAGATGGAAGGGAGAAGCAGGCTTTGAGTGGGACCGACGGGCCTGCGTTTCATTTGCGATGCCAGATTTCCCTTCATTTCCATCTCACTGAAACCAGCGGTAGATTAGCATGCATGTGGGCTTCCCCCGTTTAGTCTGCTGGGTAATTCATGTTAAATATGGAAATACTCACACGTTACATATTCTTACGTGCTTAATTGACTTGCACATCCAATGTAGTTTGAAGTTGCATACACCTGGTGCAAATATTGCCGTCTTGTAATGAACCATCAATACGGGCAAGGTCTTCGTAGTTCATTTTCCTCAATATGCCCCCAAGTATTTCACAGGTAGAACTATAACTATACTATATAAGTGGAGTCACATTTTTCTATTACATATTCATTGTATTGACTTTTTTTGTTTGTCAATAGCCATGTTGTACTTTGCTAATGGGACCCATTGAATTTGAAAAGCACTTGGGGAATTTATCTGTTAAATCTTGCTGGACATTGTTTCTACCTTTACCAATATCAATTACACATCTCTCCTCAAACATTCCTAATGTAGTGGTTTGAATATAAATGATTCAGTGTACCAGTGAAAAACTTGAGTTTTCATTATTGATTTTATAATGTTATTATAATTGTTAATTGCCAAATATATGCATTTAATAAGTTATTGGAGGGATGTCTCCATGTTTAAACAGGATGATCCAATATTAGCACAGCTGAAACAGAATAGTGACACACAAACACAGAGACACTGATTTGGATTGATGGACCGAAGGCCTGTTGGTGGAGCGGGACTTTTTGGGCCTGGCAGTGATCATTGCTACAAGTTTGCCCCCATTGACTCTAAGCCACTTCCTTCCTGATAGATAAGGCCCCGTCTGAATGACAAGACATCTTAACACTCCCCACTCCAGCCAGATAGCGCAGACCTTACGGGACAGTGTTATTTTAGCTGCTCCGACTGACTTCTCTGTCCAGCCCCTCTCGTCTCTGCCCCCAAGTCACGGCCTCCCCCCCCTCTGTGCACGTCCCGTCTAGGTCCTAATGTTCTGCTCTGGCAAAAGGAGAGACTTAAAACCTTCCACGAGCCCCCCCCCCCCCCATTTACAAATGGGTTTGACCTTTGTGTTCCGTAAGCAGTGTAATCAGAAGACGGAGCCAGCTCTGAGGCACGCTCTGTCTCGGCCAGGCCGAAGCCTGCCCGAGCTCCTCAGCTGACTCAGTGGCAGACGAGAGCCAGGTCCTGGAAAGATGGCCTTAAAAAAAAAAAAACGCCCGCAGGAACGTTTCAAAAAAACGACGGATTCCTTTAGAAGGGGAAATGTCCCAAGAGCATTAAATAAACCTCTGCCCTGCCAAACACCAAGAAACCCTTGCAACACTCCCACCCCCTAGCTGACCACCCCCCCACCAAAACCACCTTATTTTCCATGTTTGATGTTTTCCCTCTCAGTGGCCTATCAAAAACAAGCCCCATCCAGATGATCCGTGTAAACGGAGCGTTGCCGTGCGTGTTGCCCTGTCCCGTCGACGCTTGGGCCTCACACAGCCCGGGTGGAGGGTCTGCCGGGACATTCCCGAATCGAGTGCCGAAAGGCAGGAACCATCCCACCCCTCGGTGCCGCTCAGAGCGGAGTGGAGTGGAGCTCCACGGTATCGAGGAGCCGCTAACACTGTCCAGGACAGGAAATAATTAGTCCTTGTCTAACACTGTGGCCCATAGTTTATTCTGTGTTACTTTCATCAACAGGCGACCACCGATTAGATTGTAAGACACCCCCCCCCCCACCCCCCCCCCCCCCCCCCCCCCCAACCCCCTCCCCATTCCCCTCCAGCACATATGCAGATAATGCATTTGAACTCACGTTGCTCTCCAGGATTCCGAATGTAGATAATGTGTTTTTTTTTCTTCTTCCTTTTTTTTTGAAGATTGAGGGTCGTCTGTGAAGTACCTGTCAACAGGCAACTTTTAAGAAACAGAAAACGAAAAGAACCACATGGCCTGGCGCACACACACTGCTGGGAAACCCGATAAGATATTCAAATGCAGTTTATCAAAAGATAACTTCACTGTCATTAAAAAATACATGAATGTGTCTTATAGCTTAACTGAAAAAATGGCAACTTAAATGGCAAATATCAGTCATTTAAACAGGATGACTGACATTAGTTCATGAGACCAAGTTTTTTTTTTAAACACTGTGCATTTCTGTACATTTCTTTGCAAGAAACATTCCTTGAAATTAGATATTTGGACATTTAATTGGTAATCCATTTTGTAGCTATTATCTTAGGTACTAATTAAGTTTTAATTTACGAGCAGTTTTCTGTTTAATAAGACCTTGTGTCTCAAGGGTCTGTACAACATTTCTCTGCAGAAGATGAAAACAAGAGTGACTTAGTTCCTCTTGATTTCAGTTTCGCCGAATATGGGTAGAATTATATTCCATGCAATGAATCCCCTCAGCCATTCTGACTTTCTGAGTCTGCAGAGATCATTCATGGAGTGAAATAAATATTTGAACCAGGAATCACGGGTCTTCCAACTGATAATTTCCACATCCTGATCACTTATGGGAGCCTGGTCACTTCTGTTCATTTATTATTATTATTACTACAACTGCTACTACTGCTGAATACTACTACTACAAATAATAATGAATAATTTAAAAAATAAAAGTAATAATAATAATGATTAGTTATTCCTCATTTTCTAATAGGGTGTTTACCTAGCTTTCAGGCCGTCTGCAGTTGGCGCTCTGAGATTTACCGCCTCCTTACCGTTGTAGCCGGGATAAATCTTGGCTCTCCAAACATGTTGCAGTATCATTTGCATCTCCATCCTGGTGATTTAATACGCTGTGACATGATGCTGCAATGTGCTGCAATTTTTAAAATGGATACCGGGCAGCCGCCTACCCCCTTCCCAGCAGCAGCCTCCCCAGGGAACTGGGCTGGACCGGTCTCCTTTGGGTTGAAATTAATTTAATTCTGTGCCCTAATGATCTACAGTTCCTTGGCTAAATCCCTGGGAGGAAGTTGCTGGGGCGAGAGGGGAGGGGGGATGGGGGGGGTGGCGGGGTTGCAGAGAGTGGGGTGGGGGGGGGGGGGGGGGGGGGGGGGGGGGGGGGGGGAGCGCCGGTGTTTGGA
Organism: Anguilla anguilla; assembly: GCF_013347855.1. Classification (NCBI taxonomy): domain Eukaryota; kingdom Metazoa; phylum Chordata; class Actinopteri; order Anguilliformes; family Anguillidae; genus Anguilla; species Anguilla anguilla. The sequence continues at coordinate 31,203,268 of NC_049216.1, read as the reverse complement.
GGGTGGCTCAAGTGTTCAAAGGAGGAGTGCATTTACGAAAGGATTAGCTTTGTTTTCACTGGCTGGTGGCACCTGATGAACAGGTTATTAGACCGGCGAAGGAAGCTCCTTCAGGCGCCCCCTCCTCCCCTCCTCCCCCCCCCCCCTTCCACCTACCCTCCCATGCGCTGACCCCGCCATGACCCGCCAGAAGCAAAGGTTACGCCTTGGCCAATAAAATGTGTGCATTATCGCAGCCGGTGAGCAAACACTAAAAGGAACAGCTGCGAGTTTCTGTACTGCCCGTGCAAACTGCTGTAGGCTTTGTAAGGTCATTATACGATAATGAAAATTATTACCAAATTACACAGGGGTTTAGGACATGAGAGCAGGACGGGGGGAAGGGGGGCAGGGGGGCAGGGGGGCAGGGGAGGGGCCCAGCGTATTGGGCTTGATAAATGGACTGTGAAGGTGCCCATCTGGCCTCTTCCTCCCCCTTTTCTTTCACTCCTTTCTCTCTTTCGTTCCCTTTCTTCTCCCCCTGTAAAAAAAAAAACAAAAAAAATAAAAAAGGTGCAGGAATGGGGTCTGTAATGTGCAGCTCTGTGAAAGATTAACAGTTTAAAGACACAGCTCGCTGGATAGCCGTGGAGAGCAGGGGGAGTCCAGGCTGCTGTTTTAGATGGCGGTTTTATTCCAAACCACCGTCCTTTCAGCGGAGTTTCAGGAGAGCGGAAGGAAATTGGGAATCCATTGACCTTTGACAGGGGAAGTAGTCTGACAGAGTGCACACAGCAATGCATGTTGTATTTCATTAGCTTAAGAGTTAATATCGCAATTATGGCTTTATGATATCATCGGAATCAGAATCAGCTGTGTATTTATAATGTTTAAAACATTTTATTTTTATTTTTATTGGGGTTAGGGGTACAAATGCATTTATATTTATGTTCTGGTCAAAGATATACACCTACAGCATGGCTGCATGTTTTTTAATTCAAGACCCTGGTGTTGGATGGGTTGCAATACCTATGAACAACGGCTGAACTTAATTTCACTCCAGCCAGCTGAACTAATGAATCTAGCCAATTTCATGACTTTACAAAAGTATTGACAAAAATTTGTTTTTTCAGCTTCTCTAAATGTCACACAATCTGTATATGTTGATCTATGTTTGAAAAAGACTAATGATGCAAGGTCAGAATCAAGGTCACCAGCAGGTCAGAAAACTGTGGATGTTTCCTCGTCATAAATCTGTGCCAAATATCTCACAAGACATATTTATTTGGGTCAGATTCTGTTAGTGGCGCTGAAATTCGCTAAGATGAGGAGAGTACAGAGCTGGCCATAAATCAAGCTTTTCGCTGAGGCTAACAGAGCCCTACTTCACATCTCACTGGATTACATAAAGAATACCAGACATTTTCAGAGCAC